>NC_081420.1:87504356-87562188 GCF_949786415.1 Peromyscus eremicus
GATGAGCGAGGAACTGTGTGTGCAAAGGCCGAGGCAAGACCACACGTGCACATCATGGCTGGCACAGTGGGGCAGGTGAGAGTCCCCAGTATTATAAGGAAGGAGGCTCTGGTTTTAGAGAGACTTAGGCTAGGAAGTCATTTGACCTAACGGACCAAATGCTCTTTGCAAAAGAAAGCTGGTAACAGAGACCGTGCATACCTGTCGCACATGAGCAAAGGGTGCACGGCCAGTGAAAACCAGTCTAGAGGGGGTTCAGAGAGGCCTGTCACTGGGGAGACGGGTACCCATGGCCAGACTTCCCACCCTTCACTAAAACAACAAAGCTGACTAGGGTCATCTGTCCATCTGCCATGAAACCCCTGAGAGGCCCAGCCAGCAGCTGTCCTGGTGCCATTTCCCAGGTGTCAACAGAGTATGTATGGCCAGGATTCCAGGGGCGAGACCCCCCCCCCAATCCCAGCAGCCTGTTGGCCAGGGTAAGGCTGGGAGGAGGCGGCTTACCAAGAACCACAGGTCCATCACCCGCTCTGTACTCTAGAGAACAAAGACCTCAGCCTCTTCAGCCAGGCTGCTGAGCTGTGGATAAGCAAGAGGGAGCTGGAGGCACAGCTGTAGCATCCTGGAGCCCAGACCTTGCAAAGCACCCCTAGACCCAGCACAGCACCCCCAGACCCAGCACAGTACCTCCAGACTCTTCATAGCACCCTAGACCCAGTGCAGCACCCAGACCAGGCCCCTGTTCACAGGCAGGTGGAGGTCAGCCCAGCCAGTAATCCACTAGGAACAGCTGACAGGTCGTAGACCAGGGGCAGCCTGAACAACTCTCCTGGAAAAGCAAATAGCCAGAGGCAGCAGTAATCTGAGTCCTGGCCTTCATCAACCTTGGCCTCTTCCTGAATCCTCTGGCCAGGGGTAGAAAGAAACCCAGCTCTGAATTAAGGCAGAGGTGGCCATCTGTGCAGAACGGCTCCTGGGAAACACTGACCCTTAGCCTCTGTCCTATGCTCAAGTTCTGCCAGTGCCTGGGACTCTCTGGGGTGCTCCCCCTCTCCTGTGCAAGGAGAACATGGGTGGGCAGAGGGCACATAGCAGACATTCAACCATTCCCAACTCTGTCAGGCACAGCACAAAGGACTGTGGGGTGCCAGATGTCTCTGCTGTTGACCAGGTTTGGGGACAGGAGAGTTGTCCCTGTCACAGGCTCAGCTCTGGCTGCCTCCCCCCCCTCCACTAAGTAACTTCTTCCGTCACCCTGGAGGTGGTACACAGGGTGCCAGACACACCAAAGAGTGCCTTGGGTAAGTCCCAGTCTACACCCTATCTACACCCAGTCTACAGCACAAGGATCCTCTCCTTTCTTAACACCAATGTCTTCACTTCTTGGACTCCAACTTCCCCCACCATGGAAGGAACCCAGTGAGGGGTGCTAGGGGTAGGTCACCTGACCTGCAGGACCTCAGCTTCCTGTCTGTGATACTCCAGGGTGACACTGAACTTCCTCACTCGGTATCTGGGGTCAAGAGAGGACCTGCCAGTCTACACACAGCAGCATATGGTACATAGGGGCTGCTGTGATGGCCAGAGGACAGCCCTGGATTCCTGTGGTATGTCTCTCCGTGACCAAGGGCACCCACCTCAGAGGACGCTTGGAACAGGGAGCCTCAGGGCACCCTGGCTCCCAGGGAAAGTGTGTAACTGTCCAGCAGGGGTCAGAAAGATACTTCCAATTATACCCTTTCTAACACCCAGAGCAGACACACCTGCACAGCACCCAGGCTCCTCACAGCACCCCAAACCCTGCACAGCACCCAAGACACCGCACAGCGTCCCAGACTCCACACAGCACCCGAGATCCCACGCAATACCTCTCAGACCATGTTTAACATCCAAGACCTTACACAACACCCTAGGCCTGCACAGCACCCAGGATCTGGAAGAGGCCCTGCAGGGTGGGGGAGCAGACTCTGGCCTGCGGCTGGCATGGCTCAGGGCCTCAGTAGACACCAGTCAGCCAGAGGGTCCTCAGGACCCTGGGGAAAGGCAATGGGCAGAGGCAGGCTCCTGCAAACTCTGTCCGCATTCAAATCCCTTGTAAAGACAGTGCTCTGGATTTCATAAAACCCAGGATTTTCAAATTCCTGTTCCATCACAGACCCTCGGCAATGGCACTGCTAGAGCCCAGGACTACCCGGTAGCCTCCAGCTACACTTTGTACCGAGGACTCACACTGTAACACTGCCTTCCGCCAGCCAGCCAGCCAGCCAGAACTAAGGACTAAAGTCTGATCCCCAGGTGACCGCTTGGGGAGGCCAGGTCCATGCCTGTGGCTGGCCTCCGCCTTGGCCTTGCTCCTGACTCCAGCCTGGCCCAGGACTATGGGATCAGCAGCAGGCTGGCTCTGGTAATGCCGTCTTCATGGATCCTGCTGTCCTCCGGACCAGGCAGGCGCTCATGAACACAGCTGTCAGACATACTAAAAACAGGAAGAAAAGAAAACCCCAACAAAACGGAGGCAACATACCAAATGCCAAAATACAATGAAAATTCAAACAGCTAAAACAAATAGAGCCATAAAAAGACGGGAGCCCTCGCAAAGCCGCTGCTACAATTAAGCAGCTTTCTGCTCTACACTGACAGTCACCTAATTACGCCACTAATGACAGTTCAACCTGCTTCGAAATAAAAGGCCAGTTTCCACAACAGGAAACCAGCTGTTAGTTACACATGTCAAACATCTTTAAAGCGTTATTATTAAGGGGGGAGAACAAAAAAAAAAAAATCCCTATAAAATGAACACATCCATCTCACGCCCCACTCCATGAAAAAAAAAAATCACAATTAGCCATGCACTTCTGCTCAATAATAATAAAACGTGAATGCACAAGGAGAGGGGGAGAAAGAGAGCAGGGGAAGCCCCCTCCTCGAGGTCTTCTGAGGGGCTCCCCACCCGGTGGTGCAGGAGGAGAGTCTGTGTATACTTCTTCCCTCTGCATTTTTAATTCCTCTTGGGGAAGCAGTCTCTATGGGCTGAGCAGATCTTCCCGTAGGGGGGGAAGGAGCCAGGGCTCCCCTGGTACACGAGGCCCTGTCAAGTGCCTGTCTGGGAGGCAGTTAGCAGCAGCCAGAGCAGCAGCAGCGGCAGGTCGCCGAGGTGGCAGTGGCCTGGCCGCCCCGGCCTCGTAGACATATGCTCAGGCTATTCCCTGCCAGCATGTCTTCAAACCGTGCGCGCCTTTGACATTCTGGAGGCGTAATAAACACCCGCGTTTCTCTTCTGACAATAGCCGAGCGGATTTAATTAACTGGGGCGGAAAGGGCTGCCGCGGGAGGGGTTGGGAGCCAGCTACAGAGTGGGGATTAACCTTTAAGACCAGCAACTGGCTGGCAGGGGAAGGGGGACAGTGGCCTGCCGGGGGCTCAGGGCAAGCTTACTGCACCCACGGGAGCACTGGAGTGGGCAAAGCCGACACCGAGAACTGCTGGCGGGGGGAGGGGGGTGGCGCGGGGGCGGGGGGGGGGATCGGGCAGCTCCCTCCCACACTGGCTGTCTCCTGGGAGCTCTTAGGTGGGGAGGATCCCTCACCAAGGGGTCTGAGGCACAGGGGGACCCTTCAAACCAAGTCAAGGTACAAGACGGCAGTACATCGGTCCAAAGGCACCTTTGGAGACAGTGCCGCAGCCGGGAGAGAGGTGTCTGGCTGGGACGGCCTCTGTAGGTCACAGCCACGCCTGCGGCCAACCCCCTCGTCAGCTCATGCACGGGTTGGGTGGCTCTGGCTATAGGATTAGGGCTTCAGGTTCTATGGGGCGGCAGGGCTGTGTCAGGGGCAGTAAGGGTGTCAGAACTGCTAACAGGCTCAGCTGCTGCCAGGATCCCTCCTGGATGTACTCTCAACTCCAAGTGCTGTGTGACCCCGGGCAAGTGTTTCTCCCTCTCCGGACTGTGGCTGAATAGTGTGGGCACTGGGCCTTTCCAGGCCTGGTTCTTCCGTCCTTAGACAGGAGGGAGGCGTTCTGGCTGCCTGCTGGGGAGAGCCATTTATCCTTACAACTTCCATGGCCAGCCCTTGATAGCTTCCTCTCTCTCAAAGGAGTGTGCAGCCAGGCCAGCTCTCTGACCAGCTGGCCGCCCTCCAACAACAACGCAGCCTGGGGCTGCCTGTCGTGGCCAGCAGAGGGAGGCAGGGGCCCCCTGCTACCAAGGTGGGCTGGTTTCTTCCAGACTATGCCCAAGGAAGCTGAGCGCATGGAGGTCCTGCGTCTGCCTGGCGCTGAACCCGCTCCCACTGTGAGATCAGAATACAATGGGCTCAGTCACCCACCAATCCCTACTGTGGTCTCTTCTCTAAGGATGGCAACAATTTCTCCAGAATTTCCACACTCAGAAACACACAGAGGCCTTGTGTACAAGATGTGCACAACCTGCCAGACACCTTTAATCCCAGCACTTGGGAGGCAGAGGCAGGTGGATCTCTATGAGTCTGCGGCCAGCCTGGCCTGCATAGAGAGCTCCAGGCCAGCCAGGGCTACACAGTGAGACCTTGTGTGCATTTGAGAGTTTCCCAGGGAATAAAAGCTGGGGCCTGCAGGCTACCTGCTCTAGACTTGGCCCTGTGCTGCAATGGGAGCTGCCACTGAACACCCCAGATTTATTTACACCCTCCAGTTTATTTACAAATTTTTTTTTTTTTTTTGCTGTTTTTTTTTTTTTTTTTTTTTTTTTTTTTTTTTTTTTTTTTTTTTTTTTTTTTTTTTTTTTTTTTGCTGTTTTTGTTGTTTCTCCGTGTAGCTCTGGATGTCCTGGAACCCTCTCTGGAGACCAGGCTGGCCTCAGAGCTCTACCTGCCTCTGAACGCTGGGGTTCAAGGCATGTGCCACCAGGACCAGCTTGAGGCTCCACTATACAGAGACACTGAGGCTCAGACAAAATGTGGCATCTTTTAGTGGTCCTGTGAAGCAGCCACTAAGGCCCACACACAAAGAAATGAACACTGTCCACACAGGGCCCACACACTGGCTCTTCAAAGCCAAAAGAGAACTCAGTACCACAATGGAATAGTTTATAGCCACAGAGATGAAGATCTGTGCCATGCCCCAGCACGGATAAGCTCTGAAAAAATGATTCCAAGAGCTCACGCATCTGCCATCAGGACCTTGCAGTGGTGGGTGTGAGGACGCCAAGAGGCTGGAAATGGCAATTACAATCTCAACACTGCCATTTAAACCCTGCTCTACCACAGACTGGCTGTGCAACCTGGCAGGAGTCACTCAGCCTCTCTGTGCAGTTTCCTCTTCAGTGTGAGAGGCTGGGGTTGGATGAATGAATCCACAGAAGCCCCTCCAGTCCCTAACTATGATCCAGGTCCCCCACAAGTGTAAGTAGCTTTCCCACACACCCAGTTCACATCTGTAACACAACACCGTCCCCCATCCCCACTTATGGTCACTCACTCTTCTCTTGGGATGTCTCGGGTCTTCAACCTGTTTTTATTTCACACAGTAGGCCCATGTGCCTTCCAGAAAGCTCCACCAATCCTCAGTTCCCCTTCTGGGTCTTTATTAGCACCTATCACATTGCAGAAGAACAGCACCAGGGACCCCTAGCTGGATGTCTCTTTCCAGGTCTGCTCCCTCTAACCTACTCTGGAGAGGAGAGGGGAGGAGCCGCCTGGAGGAGGGAGGCAAAGCCAACCCCACCCACAACAGTGGGCCTATCCCTTCCTTAAAGAAACTACCTGGAGGCCAGGCGGTGGTGGCGCACGCCTTTAATCCCAGCACTCGGGAGGCAGAGGCAGGCGGATCTCTGTGAGTTCGAGGCCAGCCTGGTCTACTGAGCGAGATCCAGGAAAGGCACAAAGCTACACAGAGAAACCCTGTCTTGAAAAACCAAAATAAATAAAGAAAGAAAGAAAGAAACTACCTGGCGGCGGGGGGGGGGGGGGGGGGGGGGGGGGGGTGGGGGGGGGGTGGGGGGGGTGTTCCTGCGTACACCCAGCCTTACTTCCCCATTTTGTGTACAGGCACCATCAGGGTGTCCCCAGTCTCTGAACATGTCCCACTGCCAGTGACCTGCCCCAGCAAACTCACAAGGACACTGTGGGCAGGATGTGCCTACCCTCCCACAACCAGGCTCTGTTACCTCTGACCTATCCCTGCTCATCCCTCAGGTGTTTAGTGTCAGGTTCCTGCTCCAGAGGCCCTTCCCCCCTGGGGGGGGGGATGCTCAGGCTCAGCAGAGTCTCCCCGAGGTCCCAGTGACCCTAGAAGACCTTAGCTGCCAGCATCTGCACCTGCCCCAGGGCTGAGACCAGCACCGCCTGAGGTACTTCCTGGTGACAGAGGCCAGGATCTCTGTCTCTGCTGGCTAGCAAGGGAGCCACCAGGAGCCACCGGCCCCACTCAGGAACAAGAGGCAGTGTGGCCCATGACTAATTGCCTCAGTTTCTCACATAAAGCCAGGTGTAGAGTCCGGGGGTAACAATGCAGATCTAAGCCTGTTCCTAGGGCAAGGCCTGGGAAGGGCGTGACTACCTGCAGGGGCTCAAAGGTGAGTCTCACATCTGGCTCCTTCCTAGGTCCCAGCCTGAGGCCCCTCAGACTCCCCGAGCTTTCTTTATAGCAAGACCCAGGGTCCTTTTGAGCACCCAGCCCAGGCTTGACACCTGAGAGGCAAACCTCCCCTGTCCCCATGGCCCCTTCCCACACTGACCCACACTCATTATCTGCCTGGAGCACCACCTCCTGCAGGAAGGCCTCCCAGTGTGCTCCAGGCTAGAGTCAGGAACATCCCCGGATCCGGCACGGGGAAACTTGCAGCTGACTGTCCCCCAAGGCCCGTTCTGAGAAGGGCCTGGGAGGCAAGACCTATGACTGACTTTCACTCCTCCCCCACTGCCTGGGCCTGGCACGGCCAGGTGTTGGGAACTGTCCGGCAGCTGCCAAGCGCCAATGTCTCTTTCCAGCCAGGCAAGAACAGTGCTGCCCGGTGGCTGTTTACTTAGCATTCTGCCCACTCGGCTCACCACACCGGTCCGACCCGTTGGCTGGCTGTCCACTCTGCGCCCTAGCACCCTGGAGGTGACAGAGTCTTGAGTCAAAGGTTTCTGACTCTGGATAAAAACCCAAGCGGGTGGACGTGCTGGTTTCAATGCTTCCAGTAAAATTCCTTGTGCCACTCTTGACCCGGTAGGGCAGGTGGACGGTGGCCACAGTCATCAGCAAGGCCGAGGACAGGCTAAAGGTGACGTCCTGGAAGCAGCTTTTTCCTGCACTCTGGGCCCAAAGGATATTCCCAAGGCCATGGCCCTTGATAGCCACATTGACCAAAGACCAAGGTCTTCGGAGCTCCCTGGCTCTGAAGAGGCCCCGGAACTGACCTTTAATCCCATCTTGCCTGGAGGCTGCCTCCCCGGACAGGTCTGCGAAGGCAGAGGTCGGCTTAGACTGTGAAACCGGGGCTAAAGCTCCCAGTGGGCCACCAGACATTTCACCCCTTTCTACATCCCTCTTCCCCGCCCGGCGTTCAGGGGCAAACTCCTTGGCTCCATTCACTGGTGGCCTGTCCAGGCCTAGGGAGGTAGAAAGCCCGCAGCAAGAGAATAGAAACCCACACAGTTCAGGGTGGTTCTGAGGGGCACAACAGGCTCCATAACAGCAGCAGGCAGCCAGCAGCCCGTGAGGCTGGGAGCACTGCCCTGCAGCTCCAATCCTTGAAAGAGACAAGGATGACGGCAGCCATCACATAAACAATAATTCCTGCACCGTACAGAACCTGAGAGCTAGCCCTGGGCTCTCTCTCGGGTTTTATTTACTTATTTTATTTTTTGAGATAATGGTCTTATCCTGTAGCCCAGGCTGGACTCAAGCTCACGGCATTTCTCCTCACGGCATTCAGTGTCCCAAATGCTGGGATCACAGCTGTGTGCCACCATTACTGACCTCATCAAGTGCTTTACGTGAACAAACCAGCTCTCCACGTCCTAAGTAGGCACAACAGAGGCACGAAGTTCAGCAAGCAACTTGCCCAAGCCCTCCCAACGGGGACTCTGCAGATCCAGATCCTAGGCTGATATCCAGATGTGGGGGTGCAGGCCTGTGATCTCATCACCCAGGAGGCTAAGATAAGAGGGTGGAAAATTCGAGGCCAGCCTGGGTTGTATAGAAAGAGCCTGTCTAAAACACAAACTTTTGGGCCAGCTGGACAGCTCAGCAGGTAAAGGCACTTGCCCCCAAGTCTGATGGTCTGACGAGCTCAATCCCCAGAGAGCCATATGGTGGAAGGCAAGAACGGTCTCCTGCAAATTGTCCTTTGACCTCCACAGGTGCATGGTGGCCCGGAAATCCCCCACCTCACAGTACAAAATAAGTGTTAAACTTTAACACCTCAGCTTTGGCCTCTGAACTCAAGGTACCCTCTAGAGTCCCAAAGCATGTCACAGACCAGGGCTGGTGGAAGAACATCTAATAGGGATGAGCTTTGAAGCCTGGTGAGGGGACAGTGTGCAAAGAGGTGTAACCGAAGGCAGGTCAGAGCGGGCAACCCTTCTAAGGCCTGGCCTCTGGGCAGAGCTGCCAGGCAGGGGCAGGGAGGAAAAGGTCCTGTTGGAGCAGCCTGACATGCCAGCTGGCTATCACGGCAGGCTGCCTCTGCCTCCCAAGTGCTGGGATTAAAGGTGTGTGCCGCCACGCCCGGCCCAAAGGCCATCTTTTAAGGGGACCTTCATCTGGGAATGCCCCCTATCTGGTCCAGGGAGTCACCAGTCATGGCTGTGTCTCCACTAGTGACAGGGAGCGTCTGACTTCACCAGCCATTCCAGCGTTGGCCACTACAGTGAGCTGTGAGTCACCAGCCCCACCTACAGCCTGAGCAGTGGGGGGGGGGGGGGGGGGGAGAGAGGAGGTTCCCAGAGCTTTGCCCACATGTATCTGGGTCAGGAGCCTGGCTGGCCGCTCCAGCCACTGATCAACCCATGCTCGACTCGGCCATGAATATTCATGAGCTTATCCGGTTCCACACTTTCATTTCTGGCCCAAATTAATAATTTACCAGGGAGGTTCATAAAAAATCAGACGTGGCTCATTAGCAGCTCCCTGAAAGGCATCTAGTCCTCCCCTTGCTCCAGGGAGGGGCTGCTCCTGGTGTGACCAGAGTGGCACCCTGTGCGTAGACCCTCACACATCACTTTCACAGAAACCTACACGGACCCACAGTGAACCCTCAAGGCAGGACCTTCCCACCCCTACACTGAGGTGTCAAATCCCACAGCCTAGACTGTCTGGAAACTCCAAAGGTAGACTCTAGAGGACAGTCTAGTCCAGTCCCAGAGGTTAGGCCTCCTACCTGGAAAATGCAGGCTTCCCGAAGAGCCTGCGGCGGGCTGACTATTCTCCCAAGAGGCAGCTTCCACATCTCCCATCCCATCAGCTCTTCAATATGGTTCCCACCCTATCAAGGGATGGATTCCTTCCAGCTGAGCCTGGCCTGGCGGGGTGGGGCTCCTCCCTCTTTGCTAACGGACAGAATGTGGTGTGGAAGAGGCTCTGATATCTGAGGCCAGGCCCGGGGGGGGGGGGGCATGGGGCCTCTTGCCTGTATAGGCTACCACAGGCCCTGCCATTACATCGGAGGCTGTGAGGAAGCCCAGACCTCACTGAGCACCTCATGGAAGAGGATGCTTCATCTGGGTCCGCTGAGACCCTCACCTATAGCCAGAGCCAACTGCCGGGCCTGATGGAGGAAGGGCCGCCCACCCTGCCACAGACGCCTCTCCCCCACCTTCTAGCTGTGGCTGCCGTGGCAGGCATAGGGGGCAGAGGCCAGCCCACAGAGGCACACTTGTGCTGTCTTGACCCCATCTGGCATCCTGTTCCTAGTATCCTGTGGTAGGTTTATGGTCGTCTGCACAGCTCAGCTAGGTGTCTTCCTCCCAGGCGGTGACACCCCTGTCCTCCAGTCTCCCAATGTTGCTGTGTCCAGAGCTGCCCACAGGGAACTTTCCCAGCATGGGGGTGGGGGAGGGGAATAACACCTTGTCTCTGGGCCTCTGAAGATCTGAGATAAAGGGGAGGTGAGGGGGTGATGCTCTCAGGCTCCCAGGGTGGCAGGAAGTGGTGAGAGCCCCCACTGGGAGCCCCTGCCAGGCAGCTGTAGGTCTGACAGCCCCCCATCCCTCCATGCCTCCCAGGCCTCTGCAGAGAGCTCCATTAAGACCCATGCCGTCCCCCCACCCCATTACCCTCTTTCATGTCCCTGCCGCGGCGTCCCCCCCCCCCCCCGCCGCCGCCCCCCACTTCTCTTGTCAGATAATCACAGAAACCAGCAAACGGTTGACACGGTTACCAAGACAACAGAAGTTAGGCCTGCGAGAGGCCTGGGAGCTAATCCTAAATGAATTACAAGCCGGAGTGACAAGGGGTGGGCAGTGTCGGGGACAGTTCAAAGGAGGCCTGGTCAGAGGTGAGGTTCTGTCTGCCTGGAGCTCCACCGCTGCTGGGTGAGGCTGGAGTCTTCAGGAGGCAAAGGGCAAGAGCACTTAGAAGAATCTAGATCCATAAACTTCTTACTGGAGGGGACCCAGCCAGAGAAACTTTCTATCCCATAAGACTCAGGGTCTGCTGGCGTGGGACACGGGCCAGCGTGGGAGTCTCCAGGATGAACTAATTCCTCATCTGGGACCTGGCACCTGTGACCATTTTGAGAGCGGAGGCTCCTTGGCATCTTGCAGGGGTCTATAAGCCATGCTCTCCTTCAGGCATCGACCTGATCAGGGCCTCTGCTCTGGCACCAGCCAGAAGCCCACACTATGGGCAGCATGAAGCCACAGCTGAGAACTAAAGATCCAAGAATAATGCAGCCCCTGGTTCTAGAGCATTCAATCCCTTGTTCCTGCACGTAACACTTACTGATTTTCATGACAGACAATCTGAAGTGGTAGACATGGCTGGCCTCAGGTAACAGACAAGGACACAGAAAGGTTAAGCAATCTGCCCAGAGTCACACTGTCGATAAGCCAGGATGGAAGCAGGCGCTCTCCCCCGACCCCCAACAGGCTCTGTGCTTAGGCAGTGCTCCAGCAGAGAAACTAACTGCCCTTCAAAAGCTGTGGACCCCTCAGAGACACCCTAAAAACCCCCTGCAATCACTCCCTCATCCTCCAGTTCCCAGAGCTACAGAGCCAAGGTCAGCAGGCAAGATAGTCATCCGTGGACCTCATGGCCCCTAGACAATCTCCATCCTCCATGGCTCCATTTCACAGAGCAGCCACCCGGAGCCACAGTGGTCACCTCCCAGTCGGCCGCCCGGAAGCCAGGGGATCTGCAGAAGTGACAGCCACAGTACACTGAGCTGTCCCAGCCTATACTTATCCTTCCTCTCCCTCAGCCATGGCCATCGCCGGTGCCTCAGGGCCTCTGCCAGAGCCTCTGTGTTTGGACACGTGTCCTTCAGATCCTGTGAGGCCAACACCTTCTCTTTTTTCTGGTCTTTGGCCACCCAGTGCTCATATCCTAGCTCCCTATACACCTCTGTGCATCTGTCTCTCAGAGTTTACAGGTGATGGTTCTGTACAGGACAATCCCTTCGAGACTTCTCAGCTGTACCTCTATATGCCTGGGCCTGGCCCCAAATGTTGGGTAAGCTGGGCATGGTGTCCCAGCACTGGGAGGCAGAGGCAGGGAGATCTCTGTGAGTGTGAGGCCAGCCTGTCTCAAAATAAACAACAAAGCCGGGCGGTGGTGGCGCACGCCTTTAATCCCAGCACTCGGGAGGCAGAGCCAGGCGGATCTCTGTGAGTTCGAGGCCAGCCTGGGCTACCAAGTGAGTCCCAGGAAAGGCGCAAAGCTACACAGAGAAACCCTGTCTCGAAAAAACTGAAAAAAATAAAATAAAATAAACAACAAAAAAGCCAGGTGGGGGGGGGCACGCCTTTAGTCCTATCACTTGGGAGGCAGAGGCAGGTGGATCTCCAAGTTCAAGGCCAGCTTGGTCTACATAGCAAGTTCCAGGACAGCCTAGGCTACAGGGAGAAACACTGTCTCAAGAAACCAAAAAATAAACAAATGAAAATAAAAAAATAAACAACAAAGAAAATAAAAATGCTGGGTCAGGCTGGCAAACCAGCCCAGTAGGTCAAGGGACTTGCTGCTAAGCCTGAGTTCATTCCCAGGACCCACATGGTGGAATGAGAACTGACACCCACCAGTTTTCCTCCAACCTCCATATGTGTGAAGGAGTATGCACACACCCACACACATAGAAACACAGAAAAAAACAAAACAAAAAAACCAAAAAATACCAGGTCCCCTTTGCTCACCGCAGAACCCAGCTCTTCTGACATCAGATGCGTGATGACGATTTTTTTTTTTTTTTTTTTGCCTATATGAGGGTGTTAGATCCCCTGGAACTGGAATTACAGACAGTTGTGCGCTGCCATGTGGGTGCTGGGAATTGAACCCGGGTCCTCTGGAAGAGCAGTCAGTGCTCTTAACCACTGGGCCATCTCTCCAGCCCCGCAATATGATGTTTAAAGTACTCCAAGAGTGGTCCCAACACCCCCACCCCCCACCCCCGCCGCTGCGTGCCTCAAATCCTCCTGTCACCACTTCCACAGATGCCATAGCCCCAAGACCCTGGCCTAGCACCTACCCTGCCTCCTCCTGTTGAGCCTGGGCCTTGAGGACAAGGTCCAGTCTTCCAGCCTCCCCTAGGCCACAGGATCAGACTGATGCAGGATGTCAGGTGTACACTGTTCAGGACAGTGTGGCTGCTACCCAAAGCTCCATTTCCTCCCACCACCCCCACTCATTGGGACCCCTGACTTCTGCAAGAGCCTTGCTGTTTTTTGAAGGCACACAGCCTCCAGAGCCTTGCTCCGAAGGTACCACCAAGGAGGAGAGCTGGGGTCCTCTCATGGACACAGCCTCTGCTCCCCACCTCGAACTATCACCCTTTCTACAGAACCAGAAAACCCCCAGACAGAGCATCAGAATCAGTCTGTCACCCTGATATTCGATCCACATTCCACTTTACAGAAGGGGGAACGAGGCCAGGCACACGTGCTCCCAGTGACAAGCGACAGGGTCACCACTCACAGAGGCACCTCAGGAGCTGGCCTGGGCCAGGCCCGCATTCACCCAGCCTGGACTGGCGGCCGTCAGGAAGGGGAGCCAGGCAACACTGGTCCCCACAGACAGGGAGGGCTTGGCAGTCTGACCTCTTCCATGACCAAGGGTCTGTGACTTCCTGACCTCACAGGCCATTAAGCCAGTAGCCAAAGGCCAGCTGGGCAGCGGGCCAGGCCTGGTCAGAGGGCACTTCCGGCCTCGCTGCGGGTGGGGACGGGAGGAAGGCAGAGCAAGCATGATCCAACAAGGCCAGGGAGCCCAGGGGCTGGGGGCAGGATCTGGGCCTGGCCGCCTGCCAAACACCCCCATTTCCAGAGTTCTATGCAACGTGGGAGACAGCAGCGAGGCCCCACGGAGCCGTACAGGGCCTGGCACTGGTGGGGGAAAAGCCGGAAAAATGAATCTCCCCAAAGACGTATTAAAAAAAATTCTCACCCATTCTTTCCCTTTTACCCCAAGCCTTCAGGGATCTAAATATGCCACACTTTGTAATTTTACGAGCAAACCAAGCTGTACATCACAGTTTTATGTTCCTAAATTAACAAAAGGACCTTAAATCTATATGGGGCTCTTAAAAAAGAAGAAGAAAGAACACGATGTCTAAATTATTCCCTCACTCCCAACTCCCCTCTTCCCTTCTTCAGCCCAGCCCCTAGTGTTTCCTCTTTAGTAGATAGACCACCAATGTGGGGGAGGGGTCCCCATTCGTGAAGCCCTTCCTCTGGGAATCATCTCCTAAAAAGCTAGATTCCACCATCCATTTCTCTAAAGAAAGGCCAGCCACTTCAGGAGTGGAGTGGAGTGTTGGCCTAGCATGTCTGAGGTTCTCCCTGGGCACCATCTCTAGACACACACACACACACACACACACACACTCACACACTCACACACACACTCACACACAGCCACTAGGGCTCAGGAAAGCATATTTTAAGGCAGGCCCGAGGCAGCTGACTATAATCCCAACACTCAGGAAGGTGAGACGGAAGAATGAAAAGTTCAGGCCACTCTGAGGTGCAGAGTAAGTTCAAGCCGTCCTCAGCTACTTAGGGAGCCCCTTGTCTCAAAGATAAAGAATAAAAATTGGGTTGGGAGATGTAGCTCTGTAGAGCGCTTACCTGGAATGTTCAAGGCTCTGGGTTCAAGCCCCAGAGTGGGAAAAACAAAAAAACAAAAAAAAAACCCTTGCATGGTTCTTCCTGAAGTGAGTGTGGGAACACCAACCTCACCCAGGGTCCACAGAAAACTGGAAGGCACAGGCCTGAGAGACTTTCCTGGCAAGTGTCCTCAGCTGCAAACTGCTGAGGCGAACACATGACTAGACCTCACTCCACCCTGGCACTTCACTCATGTCCACCACCAGAAGACAGACAGACAGGAAACACGAGCTTGGAGTAAATGCCACAGAGGCAGAGACCCTCTGGCCCCTGGCTGGCTCTGCTGGGGACAGTATGCTTGGCCAGACCCTCCCATTGGCCACAATCCTCTAGAGAAGAAGTATACCCCCATCTCCCTCCTCCAGGCAGAACCAAGCGTCCTCAGGACCGTTTGCTCCCACAGTAGGAAGAGTCAAGGTAAGTCAGAGCAAGGGGCAGATCGATTCCCTCCCATGGCGTTGCAGAGAAACTGAAGCAGGAGGGAACCTTAATGAACACCAAATTGAGCAGGAGTGAGAGCCAGACCCTGCCCTAGTAAGAGGGCCTGAGTCACAGCTGGGGCAAAAGGGCCTCTGGCTTTCCCAGTTGACAGATCCAAATGTGGTAGTCCCTCCCCAATTCTCAGGGGTATCCAAGATTAATTAGTCTTCCCTGAAAGATGTGAGCCCAAGGCAATCCCCATTGAGTATGAGCTGTAAGAAAGGTTCTGTCACCGGGCGGTGGTGGTGCACACCTTTAATCCCAGCACTCGGGAGGCAGAGCCTGACGGATCTCTGTGAGTTCAAGGCCAGCCTGGGCTACAGAGTGAGTTCCAGGATAGGCTCCAAAGCTACACAGAGAAACCCTGTCTCAAAAAGCCAAAAAAAAAAAAAAAAAGAAAGAAAAGATTCTGTTACTGCAAAAGTGGCCATACATCCTCTTCCCAGGCCCAGGCTGACACAAGAGCAGGTCACTTAAGACTCCTCATGTCCCAGGTATAGACAGAAGATAGATGTAGGCTAGCAAGAGAAGCTGCCCTGGTTCTTTGGCCTGTACCCACCCCCACCCCCACCCCAGTGCTGGGCACAGTCCACATCCAGCCTTGAACACAGGCTGGACCACTCTGAATACAGTCTTTGGGGGCCTTTATCTTCCCTTACCCCAACTCCTGGCAGGGTAAGCTGCTCAGAAAGGGATCGGGTCAGCCCTGACCATGTATGAATGACTCACTATGACCTCAGGGGGCAGCTTTGGGCACAGATGTCCCAAGGGAGATAAGGATAATTCCACAGCCACCAGCCATGGCCCTCTCAGGCCTCAGTTCCTTCACTGCAGGCCTCAGAGCATCCTTTCTGGCTGTGGACAGGGAATCCAGGGGGAGGTGGGGTCACCAAGAGTTCAGCTTGGGGCCAGGGGAGGGTCAGCCAACAGCTAGGAACAAGATAAGGGGCCCCAGGAGGGCGCCACCACCAATACCAGCCGCCATCCCTCCCTGACCGGTCAACAAATATTTATTAAGCACAAACTCTGGAGCCAGACTGCCTGAGGTCAGGGGTCAGGGCCCAGCTGAGCCCTTTGCTGCTCCTTTACTGCTGGAGTGACCTCAGCCTCCCTTGTGCCTCAGTTTCCTTGGCTGTCAAGTGGGACAGGCATAGCCTGACCTCCCGGGGTTGTTTGTTGAATGAGCAAGTCTGGCAGGGAATAAGTACTGTATGCAAAGTGGCTGCAGCCTCTTCCTTCTCAGTGTTTTATTATTCTTTTTATTTTTTACGACTGTCGTTATTGGTCTGGCAGTAGGCCAAGCAAAAAGGAGACATTCAGTCTCCGCCTGCATGGATCACAAAGTCCTGTGGAGTTCAGGGACAGGGGGATCCAGGCAGACATGCACACAGAGGAAAGCTGACTAGGGGACCACAGGGAAGGTATGCCATCTATCACCCTCAGGAAGATGGAGGGCACAGACCCTGTGCACATGTCTGTCCTGCACCTTTCTCTTTTCATGGGAAGGTGACTGACTAAGCCATTCCCTCTAGCCAGTGAATAAACCCTTCTCAACAAGAAGTCAGCAAGCCTGGTTCAAAGCACAAAGTTCAAGTCCTGGATCCACCACTAAGTTCTGTGAATTTCTTAAAAAATGTTCATCTTTGTAACAACATGATTAAAATCTTAATGAGCTTGGTAGTTACCCCTGAGTGCACATTAACTCTATACCCTAACACTTGGGGGTAAAGGAAGGCGCACTGGAAGTTTGAGGCCAGCCTGGGTTACATAGCAAGGTCCAGGCCAGCCCAGGCTACATGGGACTCGGAAAAACAAAACAAAACACACTCTGTCCCCCAAATCTCTCTCATAGGCTACTCACACCAAAGACGGGCAATTAGCTCAGTTAAGAGATCTTAGGCCTGGCCAGTTAGCCTGGGCTCCATGACCACTGCTCAAGCCCGCCACGGTGGTCAGAGAACCATGAGGGACGCCATGAAAGCACAGGTGTGCTGAACGCCAACAGAAAGAACCTCAATACCACGTGACTCTGAATCTTAGGGAGATAACACGGCGGATCCAAGTCACAGAGGGGAAACCCAAGGATTTCTGGGAACTTCCCTTACCTGCCAAAGTCAAGGCTGGGAAGATGCAGCTGGACTTCGGACCCATTGTCCAGTCTGCCAAGAGAAGCCAGTATCTAGGGCCAGCCTAACTGTGGCCACCCTCCCTCTCCCCCATAGCAGCTGGCTGACAGGTTCTGGCCCCTGGCTCCTGGTGGTTGGTTACAGGCACTTGAGGATAGAATCCAGGACCCAAAGGCTTGGGACAAAACCTAGAACTCAGGAGTGCGGGTCCCTCTGTGGGCCGAGGCTCTGCCTCTTAACTAAAGCTACTGACCACAGCCAATCAGACACCCACTGCTCTCAGGCCTGGGAATCCCCTCCAGAGGTGGCAGCCAGCAGATCCCAGCCCTGACACTTCCAGAACGGGCAAATAGCTGGGCCTTTGGGGCAGACTGGCGAGGAGGGTGAGATAGCAGTGCCCAACCCACGGGGTATGTGGGGAGGGTCCCCAAACCACCTGCATCTATTATGATACACAGCATGTGAGCCCCAACCTAGCAGGGACCTTCAAAAAACAAACTTCAGTAAGAGAAAACTTCATCCCATGGCTAATTTATCTGAGCCCTCCTCTCTCTGAAGGATCAGGAAGAGCAGGATTCACCTCGCTGACCCGACAGCCTAGGGCCTAATCCCAGCCAAGGCTGACTCCTTTAATTGCTTTGAACTTCCCAGTCTGACACTTCCTCCTTCTCTTTCTGAGGCTCCCTGTGTAAATACAGAATCAGTCACCTGACAAGCCCTTGGGTGGCAGGTGGAGAGGGGTGTAGATTTCAAACACCTGCGCTTTTGAGCGGCCCAGTACTCGGGAAGATTCCTCTCTGGCCACCAGCTAGCTCCAAGGCCCTAGAGAGGCGCCATGCCGGTAGGATGCCCTGGCAGAATCAATCCGTGGCAGGACTGTGAAGGGGCTATGACATGCACCTTCCCATGGGGACATGGCTGGGCTCCAGAGGACACCTGCCCTCCTGCAGAGATAACCCTGTGGGAAGCTGGGGATTCCTGGTTCTAATTTTGGCTGGACCTCTGAAAGGAAATGAGGAGAGCAGGGAGCCCAGCAAGAGGCTGACAACTGCTATTTCGGGCCCTGGAAGAGAGGGGAAGAGATGTGAGTGGCTGAGAGTTAATCTTCCAATAAAAACTGCCTAGGGTCAGGCGCTGTGGCACACACCTTTCATCCAAGCACAGGTGAAGCTGAGGCAGGGGGATCTCTGTGAGTTCCAGGCCAGCCAGAGCTACATAGTGAGACCCTGTGTCAAAAAACAAACAAGCAACCTCAAGGACTGGAAACCCCAGGAAACAGACCAGATTTGTCTCAGGGTAGGGCTGGACACTGCAGCAGCCACAAAGAAACTCACAGAGCCATGTACAACCATCCTGCAGGCGAAATTCACACCACTAACCCCCTCTTCCTTGTGACCCTTCATCTCTGCTATATTAACTCAGTGACAACGTGTGCCCTAGGTCATGGCAACCAAGGCCAGCTCCCTGGAGCTGAGTCCTGCCCAGGCTGGTTCTTGGCCCACATCTCCTCTTTTGCAAGGACTCCAGGACGGTGGGGGCCTGGCAAGAGCCACAGGACCCAAAGAACACACAAGAAAAAAAAAAAAAAAAAAAAAAGAGGCAACGTTAACCCAACACCCAGCCACGTGCACCTTTTCATAGCAAAACTATTCCGAAATAATCTTCAGGGAACAGTAGATCATGTCAAGCACGAGAGCCCGGCCCCCCCCAGCTCCTACAGCACCCCAACACCTCTCCATCCCACAGACGCCCTAACTTCAACAGAAACTATGTGCCAGGGCTCAGGGAGAGAAGAAAATAAAAACCCAGCTCATTCTTAGAACAAGCGGCCACACGCAGCCCAGCCCTCCCGACCTGCGGTCACGTGGAGTCGGACCCAGGGGTACCCGAGGGGGAAGACACCCGGAGGGCTGGGTTCCCACGCCCGCCTCCTCGCCCCGGGCTCTCTAGCTTCCCTCGCGCCCGAGTGCAAGTATCTTAAGGGTGGAGGGGCTCCCCAGCTCTCCCGCGGTGGCCCCCGAAACTGAAAGTTGCAGGGCAGCGGCTGTCAGCGCGCACCGAGGCGCAGGAAACAGGAAGCCGCGCGCGCTGCGGCCGCGGCCCCTCCCGGCCTCGCACAACAAAACCTTCCAGGGAATCGGGAGGGGGCGGCGGGGCCTGGGCCCCCGGGTCGCCGCCCGCGGGAAAGTAACTTCACACCCGCGCGATCGCGCCCTGGGCGCAGCGCCGCCGGCTCCGCGCAGACAAAAGGAGCGAGACGCGCACCGGGCCGGGCGCCCCACGCGGCAGCGCGCACCGAGCGGGCAGCCGAGCAGCGCGCCCCTGTGCGCCCCTACGCGCCCTGGCCTGGGGACCCGGGGACCCGGCGCACCACTCGCTTACCTGGTAAGTAATAGAGAGGCGGCTTCAGTCCGAACATGGCTCAGGTTAGAATTCCATAGTGGCCAGAGAGGCACGAAGAAGGAAATGAAAAAAAAAAAAAAAATTCAAGCCCAGCAATGAAACAAAACCAGCGTCCAAGCCACGGCGCTCAAAAATGTCCAAAACAATAAAATAAAGGCAAAAGAACGATCCCCCGAGTGTTGGGGGTAGAAACCAGTTTGTGTGTTTTTTCCTTTCCCCTTTCCAAGAAGATCAAAGGCTGCCTCTCCGTCCAGCGTCCGGGCAGGTTCGGCCACCTCGGCCGGAGCAGATCCACAGTGAGGTAATTGACCAAGGAAGGGCCGGAGCCTCCACGGCGGCCCGGCGTCTTCGCCGCGTGTGTATTTTCTGCCTTTTGGACTTGAGATGCAAATTTAAAAAAAAAAAAAGGAGGGGGAGCTGGTGGAGGGAAGAGGGCGGGAGAGCAGAAGAGGAGAAAAATAAAGGGGGGCGGTGAGGGTGATGAAATTAGGGGGTTAAGGTCTTCAGGGATTACTCATTGGAAAGAAAAAGAGACAGGAGAGGGAGAGAGGAAAAGGGAGAGAAAAAAAGCACCTCCTAAGACGTGCGAACTGCAATCTCGCCTCCATTCAGCCATTTGAATGTCAAGGGCGAGGGTCAAGAGACCTGTTTCCAACAGGGTTTCACGTTCAGAACCAGAAGGGAAAAGGAAGGGGGGCGGCGGGAGGGGGGCATCTGGTTGCCAAGGAGAAATCGGCTTTGTTTTCGTTTCCCCTTAGCTACTGGGTGAGGAGGGGCGGGGTGCGGAGAGGAGGAGGGGGCGCTCGGCAGGGGTGCTGGGGGTGGAGAAAATTAATACCCAAACAGCCAAGAAGTACCGAGGGGCAGATCTCGCCTAGTCAATAGGAGAGGCAGCGGCGACAAACAAGTCTTGGGCTAGGGACGCTGGCGAGGGCAGGCTCCCCTCCCCCTTCGCCACCAGCACCCCCCCTTTTTGGTTATCTCCCCGCCCGGCGTCCCACCACTGACTCAGACGGAGGGGGTGGGGAGCAGGGAGAGGAGGAGGAGGAACTCGCGGGGGCGCAGCCGGCAGGAGCAGGAGAGCGGGAGGCGAGAGCGCGCGGCGGTGGAGAGCCCCTCGATCAATTTTCATGCAAGAATCATTATCGGTAAATTGGAAAGCTGGCTGCCTGACAGCAGATTTGTCTCCCCTAATGAAAGCGAAAGGGAAGGGGCGCAGCGGCGGGCGGCTCCTTCCGTCTGCGCCGCGTCCTCCTGGAGCTCCCGGCTGCGCGCCGCGGTGACGAGAGTCCCACTTGCGACCTGCCCGTGCGCGGCCGCGGAGCCTTACGGACCAGACCCGCCGCCAAGGGCCCGCAGCGGATGCTCCCGCTTCGGACTGCACGATGCTCCCCTCTCTCTGTCCTGGAGCCGGCCGTTTGCAAACAGTGGGCGGCTGCGGGCGCCGCGGGGGCCCCCCTCTGGCTGCCCAACTCTACGCTCTGGCCGCCGGCCCGCCCTCGCTCCTCCCCACCCACGTCTGACAGCTGCGGGAGCCCGGAGCACGACCTCCCCCCCGTGACCGTGCCCCGGGGAGGCCGGGGCCGCCCTTTGTGCAGCCCGCAGCGGGCTGCGGAGACCGCGCCCGGGAGAGCTAGGGACGGCGGTTGGCCTCTCTTTCCTTTCCTCCCCCCAACGCCCTACCCCTTAAAAAAATCCCTGTTGCAAGTGTAATCAAATGCTTGATACCATCTCCCACACTCTCCTGCACCCGGGCATTATCAGATCCGGGAAGGCATGCTTCCAGGCAAACAGACCTAATAAATGCTATTACTGGGACTCTGCAAGCCCCGGCTGCACCATAGTAACGAGAGCCCGGCTAATTTGGTTTAAGCAAACGACCGACTGCACTGAGCGTGAGTGTGGCGCCTGTATCTCCCCTCCCCAGCCGCTGTGCGTTCACACCAGCTCAAGAAGGCCCCAAGTGATAATTCCCCAAATCGAAGGGGAAAAAACCCTGCCGCCAAACCACATCCTGTGCGCTCATTGTCCAGCCCAGCGATTTTAAAGAGACAGCATCCATTTACCCACACACCAGCCCCTTCCACTAAACGCACGCGGCAAAGCAAGTATCAAGATGAGACCATTTGTTTTTCAAGTCCTTTTACGGAAGCTCTCTCCCATCCTGGTGGCACAACTAGCTGGGATTCTGACTCGGTGACACTAAGGGTCACCCTTTGACCCCAGATCCTCAAGTCCTAGCCCGCAGGTACGCACAGTAGGCGCCACAGTCGAGACAGGCGGGAGTTTCTGCCACGGCTCTCCAATCTCGGCACCCACCATGGGTACCCAATCAGTGGCCCCAAGATCCTAATAAATGTGGTGGCTTCAGATGACAGCCGAAATCCCAGAATACAGGACACCAGGGGAGAGCTCTGGAGGGCACTTTGAGGGAGGTGGAGACCCAGGTGCCTTCTGACCCTGGCTGCGCCTCCTCTGGAGTAGACCAGGCGCGCGCGCGCGCGGCCCCGAGGAGGGCGCCCGGGCCCCAGGTTGCAGGAGGGCGCCACAGCAGGCCTCTCTGGTCGCTCCGTCCGGAGTGACCCCAGGGGTCGCGTCGGGCCCTCGGCTGCGACCCTTTGTTTTCGGGGCTGCTTGCAAGGCAAGGACACACAGGCAGGACTGGAGTGTCTAGGGCCATCGCCTCCATCACCTGCCCGCACAATGCAGGGGGCGCGGGATGGGAGAAGAGGGACCAGACGCCCTCTACACACATACATCCGAGCCCCGACCTCTCACAATCTCTAGTAGTACATAGGGGAAAAAATAAGAACTATTTTGAAAAGACCCTAAACTATCAGTTTGTGTTGTCACTCTTTTATTGGTTTTTAATTCTCCGGGATTACGGGAACAACAGTAGTAATTAATACGAAACCTTCCTCCACTGTATATGCTAATGGCAGGAGCCATAAAAATTAATTTGCAAACATGTCATTACACAATAGCTGTACAGGCAATAAACCTGTAATTATGGGCCAATCACAGGCAGGGTACAGAGGGAGGATGCTCCCCCAATAGGCTGGGCACCCCGCCCCCTTCCTTTCCCTGCTAAAGTAGGGGAAGTCATCCTGAAAGGAGTTATCCTTCTTGGAGCGAGCCACCTGTGGAGAAAGAGCTGTCCAGACTGCAGGCCAAACGGCCTGGCTTCTGTGCCAGCTATTCAGGGGCCAGTGGGGACCTATATGGGGCAGGGGAGGCCTGGGAGAGTGCTTCTGAGAGGCCAACAGTGGGAAGAACAGGCACAGAGGAGCCCCACTATGGTGGGCCGGCTGCACTCAGCATCCCTCGATCACTGTGCTTCCTCAAAGACAAACCTCTCTCCTAATAAGAATTCCAATGCCTGCATCCAATTATCGAGACTGTGCGGGCCAAGCCCTAAGTGCTTAGAGTCACACCCCGGGGAAGGAGGCGAGCTGTATGATGTTACTGATAGCCTAGCTCCTTTGCCCGAGTCTGGAAGCTCAAAGGAAACGGTGACGTTTCCTGGTGATAGGGACCTCTGAAGGGTGGAACACTATGCAACTTCACTGGGGGAGAGTGGTCATCCCACAGCCCCCTAATAAAACCTGGTGCCAAAACAGCCGGGAATCACAAAGCTCTGCCCCCCCCCCCCCCCCAGCCCCTAGCAGCCAGCTCAGTGCTGGCTGGCTTTGAATGGTTGGGTTGTTTGCCTAATGTGGCTGAACAGGGTAGCTGGCTGCACTTTCTCTTTCCCACTGGCCCCTGTGGCTTTGCTGTGGTGGGTGGACCCTATCACTACAGCCATTCATATCCCAGGGGGAGCCAGCCCTCCACCAGGCATGTCTGTGGCCTCCTTCAGATGGGACATGCGCCCAGTGCTCTGGCCACAGACCATGTGGGCACACCAATACCAGCTGTGGATGTCTGGATGAGGCTGGTGCCTTCCCAGATTTTACCCCAGAGGGTTTCTGTCCAAGGAAAGGTGGTCCTTGAGTCTCTCCACCCCGCTCCTCTCCCAGAGCCTGCTGAGCCAGTATGTGTGTGTGGAGGGATTATGAAGAAGAGGCAGCCATGGGGAGGCTGGACCACCCAGAAACCCAGTCCCTCTGGGCCTTTTGGGAGGCTGGGACACCACAGGGCCTTCTTCCTCTTACCTCCAGAGAGACACACCACCATGAAAGCCACCCAAGGTCAGGGAGAGAGGTGCCGACAACACCCCACCCCCCATTTGTCAATAGGAAAGAAGGTAGGGGTCCAGGTCACCCTGAGGAGATGTGTGAAACCAGGAGGTCCCCACTCTGAAGATGCAGCCCCCATGCTAGCTGCCCCTTCAGCATGGGGGGCCCCCACATCCCCTCTAGCAGGGACACTCTTGCTTGGGCTTAGGTACAGCCCAGCCAGTGTCAGTCAGCCAAACACAGTAAAAACAGACTCCTCCCACATGCTAAGGCAGGTGGCTCCCTGCCAGCTGTGCCCATCCATCACCCATCATGTGACGTGTCCCCCAGGCCAGGTGGCCAGCTTGCCTCCCTGAGGAGGTGTGCACAAGGAACCCTCACACCACAGACTCCAAGAAAGAGTGGGGCCTGGAGTGCGAAGGCTGCATGGTTCCTGGGACATGCTGGATCCTCCAGATGCCTCCCTGTCCCCCTTGGCAGGGCAGTGGGGCAGCAGGTACTTCTAGGTGCTCAGTCCAGGCCAGGCACTGCTGTGAACGCTCTTCACAGATGACCCAGGAAATCCTTTGGACCATCTTGCTTTAGGTCACCCTTCACAATTCCATTTTCCAAAGGAGGCACAGAGAAGCTGAGCACCTTCTCCAACGGCTCAGCCAGCAGATGGCTAGAACTAGGCTTTAAGCCTTTCAGTCCTGTTCCTAAGTCCCGTGTACCCTGTCTCCTAGGGTGGATCACTCATGCATGCCAGGAGAAGACCGGGTGTGGGTGCTTCCGGCACCTAGCCTGCTCGATCACTCAGGGACTCCACAAACAGCTGCCCTGACTCCCAAGACTATGCAGGAATGGAGACACCAACAGCAGTGAGAGGTCTCAGTGTGTTCAGCTCTGGCCTCCCTGCTGTCCAGTGGCTTTGTCAGCATTTGGGGGACTTGCCCATGCCCACCAGATAGACATGTTGTCTTGTAACTTAGTACACTTGATGTGTGAGGTCAACTGCCCAAGGGCACAAAGGGACCAGCCACACTCGCTTCTCCCCCAGGCTCTGGTCCTTAGATGACAGCAAAGCCCCGAGATAAGCAAGTCCAAGACTCTAAGAGAAAGGCCTGTGCTCACAGCTGGCTGTGACATCTGTGTGCCTGGATGTTTCCTTCTTTGTGCAAGGTGTCTATTTTCACTCCTTCTCCCCTGACCAGGTGTTGCCCATCTTGGGGTCTCACAAAAATTCTAGGGTCCAAGCCTTGTCCTGCCCCGTGCAGTGGGTTCAACAGTGGTCTGCCAAAGATGTGGCCAGGTCCCCGGGCCTGCAACCTGGTCCTGAAGGAGAGTCTGAGCACGTCTGATGAAGTTTAGGATCTTTCCTAAACCGAGTGGCCCGTGGAGAGGGCCAGGTGAGGTGGAACACCTGTAATCCTGTCATTTGGGGAGCTAAAGCAGGGAGGAGGAGGAGGAGGAGGAAGAGGAGGGAGCTAGCTTCTTCTAATGCACAGATTAGAGCCCAGATAGAGTGGCAGGCTATCTACCATCCTAGCACTGGGGGGCAGAGGCAGGAAGATCACTGCAAATTGAGGCTAGTCTAGTATGAATCTTCCAGGGCTACATATTGAGACTTTACCAAACACACACACACACACACACACACACACACACACACACACACACACACACACACGGTGGGGGGGAGGAGGAAGGGAAGGGGAGAGAGGGGGAGGGGGTAGAGAGAGAGAGAGAGAGGGAGAGAGAGAGAGAGGGAGAGGGGGAGGGAGAGCGAGCACATGCTCTGGGGAGATTGCTCAGTTGGTAAAAAGCGGCACACAAGTCTAGCCAAATCGATGAGCTCCAGATTCAGTGAGAGACCCTGGCTCAAAAGCTAAGGTGGAGACCTACTGAGGAACACACACACACACACACACACACACACACACACACACACACACACACCCCAAAAAGAGGAGAGAAAAGCAGCAGCCACAGGCACTGGAGAAGCGCCTCCTGCGGCCTCCAGAGGGAGCAGAGCCTGTGGCTCTGACCTGACTTCTAGCCACTGGACTGTCAGAAAGTCTCTGGCTTCCCAGAGGTCACTCGGTTTGTGGTGATTCATCACCAGGCTCCAGGGGCCTCTTCTCTCCGGTCACCTTTGTAACAATGGCCTGCTCCTGGCTAGTTAGTCCCAAGAGGAGCTCAGGTCAGCTGGCTTGTATCAGGCCCTGGGCAGTGAGTGTCAGGAGTCCCACAGCAGCCTGGCACCCAGAAACCAACAACCCCATGGGATCTGGGGCTTTCTAGTGTCATGGCCACCCTCCTGGTTTTAATTGGTGACACACATGTCTGGTGGGTTTTGGGGACAGGCATGGCCCCAGGCCATCAGCTTAGCCATCTGCCTCAGAGACAGACCACCTTCCTGAGGCTTCACCTGTGTCTCCGAAGGCTCCATGAGGCCCAGGGCAGCAGTGACAATGAGAAAGAGAATCCACCATGGCTAGCCTTTCACCCAATCCACAACCTTTTCTCCCAACCTCCCCTGAACTGTGGGACCCCGTTCTAGGCAAGAGAAGCAGATGGAAAGCCATGTCAGGGCCTGGCTAGGAGAGATGCCCCACGTGAGCCTGTACTTGCTCTTTCTGGGAGGGAGTGCATGGCCTTGAACCCAGTACTCTTTCTGGGGGTGCACGGCCTTGAACCAGGTACCGAACACAGCACACTCCCATCATCTCTTCTATAGTTTCCACAGCAAAGGTCCCTGCCCCACCCCTTCCCAGCTGTCCACCACACAGACACATGCTTACTGTCAGGTAACAAGTATCCCCCACGTGAGGCTTCAGGATGAGCCCGACAGTGTCTCTCGCACAGCCCAGCAGTCCCCTTAGCAGGCAGCAGCTCCCTCTCAGCTCTGGGTCACACACTCAGCTTTAAGAAGACAGACTCATCATCCCCAGAAAAGGAGACCTGTCTCTCTTCATTCCCCCATTCCTCCCATGAGATGCTGAGGCCAGAGAAGTCAAATGGCCCTAAGTCACACAGCCCAGAAAAGGAAATGCACAGATTAGAGTCCAGATAGAGTGACAGACTCAGGGAGGGCCTCTTCCTCTCCCAGAGGCTCATTTGAGGTTTAAGGTATTTATTTCTCTGTATATGTACATGCCTTGGCGTGTGTGTGTGTGTGTGTGTGTGTGTGTGTGTGTGTGTGTGTGTGTAGATCAGAAGACAGCGGGCCAGGGTTGGTTCTCTCCTTTTACAGTGTGGGTCCTGAGGATCAAACTCAAGACATCAGAACTGGCAGCAAGCACCTCGGCCTGCTGAGCCAGCTTGCCTGCCCTGTTTGGTTTTTATTGACCAAAGCATTTACTTTTTGCAGTGCTAGGTCAGACCCCTGGACTCTGCCTGGCTGTTGGCTCTGTTCATGCCTTGACTTTCTCCTTGACCTTGGAACCAGCAACACAAGTTTCCCCCAAAACTTCTTGAGCCAGGGTTTTGCCTTGTATTTTGGGCTAGTCTTGAACTGGGTCCTCCTGCCAAGGCCTCCAGGGCAGCCACCAGATCTAGATAAAAATCTTCTTGCTGTTGTTGCTGTTGTCTTTTAAAAAAAAATACTTATTTTTATGTGCACCGTGTATTTGCATTAGTGTTTTGCCTGTATGTGTATCTGTGTGAAGGTGTTGGAACTCCTAGAGTTGGAGTTACAGACAGTGGTGAGCTGCCATGTGGTGCTAGGAATGGAACCCGGGTCCTCTGGAGGAGCAGCCAGAGCTCTTAACCTTGCTGAGCCCTCTCTTCCAGCCCCTGTTGTCTTTTTATTTGTTGTTATTTTTGTTTTGAGAAAGGGTCTTACTGTGTAATTCTGGCGGGTCTTGAACCCAGAGAGATTTGCCTGCCTCTTTTTTTTTTTTTTTTTTTTGGAGACAGGGTCTCTCACACTAGGATGACAGGTGTGCACCCCCTTGCTTGGTTTATGAAATGCTAGCAATGGTACCCAGCCCCTTTGTGCAGGTTAGGCAAACACTCTACCAAATGAGCCACACCCCAAGCTCCCCACCCCCTTTTAAAGCCTGTGTAAACAAAACAAAACAAAAAAACAGTTACTGCCGGGCAGTGGTGACACATGCCTTTAATCCCAGCACTCCAGAGGCAGAGGCAGGTGGATCTCTGAGTTCAAGGTCAGCCTGGTCTACAGAGTGAGTTCCAGGACAGCCAGGCTACCCTATCTGGAAAAACCATAAAACAAGCAAACAAAAACCAGTTATATGTTTTTCACTTTTTTTTTGTTTTGTGTATGAATGTTTGCATGTATGTATGTGCAACAGGTGTATGCAATGTCCTCAGTGGCCAGAAGAGGGCACTGGATCCACTGAACTAGAGTTACAGGCAGCTATGAGGCACCACATGGGTGCTGGAAACTGGCCTCGGTCTTAAACAAGAGCAGTAAGTACTCTTAACCTCTGAGCCAATTCCCCAGCCCCCAAACCCATTTAAATGTAGCACACACCCAACTGGGCTTCCTTGGTGCCACAGGCCTGATCATCCTAGCATTTGGGAGGCTGAAGCAGGCCAGACTGGGGTTCAGAATGAGTTCAAGGATAGCCTGGAAAACTTAGTGAGGCCTTCCTTGTCTCACAATAAAAAGTACAAAGAGGGCTGAGGACATAGCTCAATGGTAGTACTTGCTTAGCGTGCACAAGGCCCTGGATTCAATTCTCAGTACTGCACAATAAATACATGAATGAAATACTCAAATCAACTCCCCCCAACACGCACCAAAAAAAAACAACAACCCTCCCACAAGAGGAAAAGCAACAAACGACAAATGTGAGGAGGGGCACACACTGCTCCTACCCACCACCCTGCAGGGCTGGTCTAACTTCCGGCCCAGGCCAGCCCTGGAGCAGGCCTCTACAGCCTGTGCTTTGAGGAAGTCTCCAAGAGACTGGCCAGAGGGCTCAATTCCCACCAAGCGGCGTGGGGACCAGCCAGCCACAGGGCTTATCTTTGAAAGTGTCCCCCTGCTGTGGCACATCTTGGACTCCATGGCTACATCTAGTCAGGTATGTCATGCTTCAACATAGCCTGGAGAAGAGCTGTGGAAGTCCCCAAAGGTAACCTGAAGAGGGGACAGGTAGATAGCCTCCTCTGTCCTGGCTTACCATTTTTCTTCTCTGCCCCCTACCCAGGCCAACTCACTAGGCTTTCTTCTCCCCTGAGGACCTCTCTCGGCTACCAGCCTGTGGCTGTTCGGTGGGAGAGGCCTGTCACACAGAAGCCCAGCAGTGATGGATACATCCAGACCTCCCTGAGAGCCCCAGACCTTCTGTTCATGCTGTCCTCTGGCTTCCAAGGCATGGTTCCCACAGGGTGGCTTCTACTAGGCCATGATTCTCACAATGCTGGGCAGGAATAGAAAGTCACACAGCCCCTCCACTCCTCAAGACCAAAGCCAGTGAGTCACCATGTCCTTCTGTACCTTGTCAGTGGCCACAGGGCCGGTCTATCCTGTCTGTCCTTGTCCTGGACACTTCCCAAGCCTGCGGATGTCTCATGGAACAGCCACTGCACTCAGCCTCAGGCACTAGAGGGCTCTCAGGTGTTAAGTGATAGCCTCAGTTGTGACAGTCAAAATGTCCCCTGACATGGCCACCTTGGGGAACACAGCTGCAGGCTGAGAATCATTTCCCTAGTCCCAGAGTGGAACTGGAGTCACTTGAGGCCTGGCCCACCTCCAGTCACAGGCTCAGAAATCATGTGCCCTCCTCTAGGCCCTGGAGGTACCAAGTTGGGGGCTCAGTCCTCCAACATCACTGATTCTTCCCTTTTGGCTAAAACGGGTAGTTTCTGGTGGGTAACTTCAAGGAAGGAGGCCATCTTCTGAGTGTTCTGTGTTCCCAGCCACCAGAAGAAGCCCAGGCCAGGCCAGACACTGGATCATGTGACTCAAACTCACAAGATAAAGAGGCAGAGCCAACTAGGCTTCAGTTCTGGCCTGGACCCTTGTTCTTAGCTGTTGGTCTCTGTCCCAAGCCCATATCCAGGGCTCTGGGGCGAACTATCCCAGAATTGCCTCTGTTCCAGCTTCCCACAGGGAGTAGGACACCAGGTGTAGACACAGCTGGACAGCCAGAAGCAGATGGGCCGAGGGGAGGAAGCCAGGATCCGGCAGCCTTCTGCTCCACCCTGGCGACTGTGGCTCGGGCCTTCTTGGGCTTTCCATCTCTTCTGGAGGTCACTTCAACCAAATGATCAGAGGGCCTTCCAGCTTGGCAGGTCCATGCTTCAGACACACGAACATGCCATCTGCTTATTCTGACATTTAAGAAAGAGACCAGGCTTCCGAAGAAAAGGCTGCCCTGTGCAGTTCGCTTCTGCTTTGCCTGTAGATCTGAGTGTGGTCCCTGCACCCTAGCCCTGACGTGTTCACAAAGCAGGTGTTACAAAGCAGAAGCAGAAGGCAGCTGAGGAGGGAGTTACTGAGGCAACCCTGAACCCTGGACGACATAGCAAGACCCTGGAGAAACAAAAGCCTAGCACGTAAGAAGGACCGGAGGGTTAGCTCAGCTGACAGAGCACTTGCTTGACACTCATGAAGCCTGGGTTCCATTCCCTACTACACAAGCAGGTTGTAGGGGTGCACACCTGTATTTGGGAGCTGGAGGCAGGGGGGATCATGAGCTCAAGGTCATTCCCAGCTACCTAGTAAGTTCAAGGCCAGCCTATGTGAGGCCCTGTTGCGAGAAAAAAAAAAGCATGGTGTTGGGGTATACATCTGTAATTCCAGCACTTAGGGGGCTAGGCAGAGGATCACTGCACGTTTGAGATCATCTTTGGTTACATAATGAGTTCCAAGCCAGCCTGAATGTCTCAGACAAACCCAAATAAATAAGAAAATGAAGTATGGAACTTAAAAAGCAATAATAAAAGAAAGGCTCTGTGTCCTGGGCTTGAATTGTTTAAAAAAAAAAATTCCTCAGGGGCTAGAGGGATGACTTAGCAGCTAAGAGTTCACACTGCTCTTCCAGAGGACCTGAGTTGAGTTCCTAGCACCCATTGTGGTGGCTCACAACTGTATAACTCCAGCTCCAAGGATCTGATGCTCTCTTCTGGTTTCCGAGGGTGCTGTACTCTTGTGCACATACCCACATCACACAAATACACACTATTTGTTTGTTTGAGACAGGGTCCTTTTTTTTTTTTCCCCCTGAGACAGGGTTTCTCTGTGTAATAGTCCTGGCTGTCCTGGAACTCACTCTGTAGACCAGGCTGGCTAGAACTCACATAGATCCACCTGCCTCTGTCTACCAAGTACTGGGATTAAAGACATGCGCCACCACCACCCAGGGAGACAGGGTCTTACTATGAAGCTTTGGCTGTCCTGAAACTCACTATGTAGATCAGGCTGTCCTGGGACTCGCAGAGATCCACCTGCCTCTGTCTGGAATGCTGGGATTGAAGGTGTTGTGGGTAGCCATTCCAGCTTTGATCTGGAAGTTCCAACTCCCATTGATGCTTCGGTAACTGTCACGCCTACAAGGCGGGGCCAAGAGAGGACCCTGAAGACTCGAGATCCAGATGGGCCGGCTCTCTTGGTTCCTGGACCCTGGACACTGGAGGTAGACCGAGCAGAGTTCTCCAGAGAACACCGCCAGACTGTGCTACGTCTTTCCCAGACTCTGTAAACTATCCATTCACTTGTAAGTTACCCCACAAAATAAACCTCCCTTTTAACTACGTGGAGTTGCCTTAATAATTTCATCAATAGTGCACCACCAGGCCTAACTATACATGTTTAAAAAATATTGCCAGGTAGTGGTGGCACATGCCTTTAATCCCAGCATTCGCGAGGCAGAGGTAGGTAGATCTCTGAGTTCGGGGCCTCACATATACATGCATACACATACACACAGACACACACCAAAGTTCCTTAAATAGGGTCTGGTGAGACCACTACTAGGGCAGGGGTAAAGAAAACTGTTTCCAAGCCTGACAACCTGAGTTCCATCCCCAGGCCCCACATGGTGGAAGGAGAGAACCATTCATGTCACATGAGTTGTCCTCTGACCTACACATACACACACACACACATCCAGTGTCACACATATCCCCCCTCACACATAATAAATAAATAAATGTAATTTTTTAAAAGTTCTTCAAATACACCAGCCACATGGTCAAACAACCTGGCTCTGAAATCAAGTGTCCTAATTTAGACTGAGCAACAACAGTTGGCCAAATCCAGTCTAGGAGCTCTCTGAGGGGCCCGGGTGATGAGCCCAAGGCAGCCAGCAGAGAGGGGAGTGTGGCTGACAGACTGCAGCTTATCCTTCCCCTATGACACTTCTGCACAGAGACAAGACATAATGAAAAACCAACCCTGGCCTGGAAATGGCCTCCGCCGTGCAGAAACACAACACTCAGACCGCAGCAGAAAGCCTTATCCTTCAGGCCAAAGCGAGCCCCCCCTGCCGCTATAATTTCAGCTCTCAGACTTTATTAGGCCTCGTGGCCTCTTGCTCAAAGCCTCTGCCAGGGACTCTTTCTGTGGGGGCAATTTTGGTGCCTGCAATTAGCTGAACAGGCATGTTTGTCCCCGCTAAAGCACTCAATTGCAGGTATAATTAGGTTTCTTCACCCCTGAAATCTGCGGAGAGTGCCCGCCTCGACTAACTGCACCCACAATTAAGTGCTTACTGCATATGGCTGGAGCCGGGGAACGTGCACGTGGCTAATAGCGGGGACAGCAGACAAGTTTGCAAAAACAAGATACTGCCACAGAAATCCAGCCTTTTCTGCATTTGTTGTTCAAACTGCTCTGTCCAGCTGGGAATAATACGGAAAGACAAACACGCCAATTAGGCGAGGTCGGTACATAAATAAACCAGGCACTCCTTCATTAAGCCACTTACAGGAGTGGGCAGGGCTGAGAAGGGACTCATGGGGAATCGGGAGCTGGGCCCGGTCCCCTGGGTCTTGATAAGCACCAGGTGTGTGTGGTGTGCCATGCTGGCCAAGATGGTGGACTGGGGACTGCTGGAGACTTCAGTGAAAGGACACAGGAGACTTGGGGGTTGGAAAGGAGCTAGTGGGAGATGGGAAATCGCAGGCCCCAAGGGCGAGGGACATTATGCTAGGAAAGGGAAGTGACATTGTCTTCCAGCCTGGCCAGAGAATGGAGGGGAGGGCCAGAGCTTGCCTCTGTGCTTTAGGGCTTGGAGGGCTGGAGTCACAGATGGCCGTGAGTCATCCTGTGGGTGCTCTGAGGCCTGGACAGCCTCTTTGAGAGCAGGTGTGCTGTTCCTGACCCTCTTCCCACTCCAGCCACTGTGACCTCCCCGGCACCAGAATCCCAGCACCGGGAAGGCAGAGGCGGGCGGATCTATGAGTTTGAGGCTAGCCTGGTCTACAGAGTGAGTTCCAGGACAGCCAGGGCTACACAGGGAAACCCTCTCAAAAAAAAAAAAAAAAAAAAAAAAGGTGACAATACCCAAAGCAAGCCATCTACCCGCCCTCTACACCGTCTCCAAAACACCTTGAGCCAAGATTCTGGCCCTGGCCAGGCCCCCAGCTGCAGTCAGGTTTTAAAAAGGAAAGGGTGCTGGGCGGTGGTGGCACACACCTTTAATCCCAGCACTCAGGAGGCAGAGGCAGGCAGGTCTCTGTGAGTTCAAGGCCAGCCTGGTCGACAGAGTGAGTTCCAGGACAGGCTCCAAAGCTACACAGAGAAACCCTGTCTCAGAAGAAAAATAAAAATAAAATAAAATAAAAAGGAAGGAGCATGGGGCTGGATAGGAGGCAAACCTCCACCGAGAGACTAGAGGCTGCTGGGATCCTGCATGACTTCTGTACACCCTGCTTCTAGACTCCCACCATGCTGCCACGTCATTCTGAACAATAAAATTGACAGGTCACAGGCCCCCAGGCAGGCCCCAAAGAAGGCTCACCTGTTTTTCCTCTTCTTTCTCCTCTCCTCTCCCACTGGGGTCCCCAGAGGCATACAGGTTGGCAAGGCTTTGATAAAGAAAAACCTATTATCTGGGCTGGAGAGATGGCTCAGCAGTTAAGAGCACTGGCTGCTCTTCCAGAGGACCCAGGTTCAATTTCCAGCACCCACATGGTGACTCACAACCATCTGTAACTCCAGTTCCAGGAGGACCCAGATGCCCTCTTCTGGCCTCCTCAGGCACCAGGCACAGCACAGACACACAATTCAGGCAAAGCACTCATGCACATCAAATAAGGAAAACCGCCATTGCCCATGAGCCCGCTGAGTGGCCACAGATGGCTCCAGAGTGTACCAGCACCAGAGCAGAATGATCAGTGTGTCTCCTATCACCTTCCCTTTGGGCCTGGATGATCGCCTGGATGATCTCAGTACAGCCTCGTATGAGGAAGGCTGGGAGCCCAGGAGGGTGGCCACCTGGACGTCCTGCACAGACAGGAGCTGACTTCCAGGTTTGTGACAGGTCAGGAGACCTGGTCTCAGGGGCCTGGCCCCTGCCTTCTGACTACACTAGCCTCGGCAGCTGCTTCGTGCCTCAGTGCTTTTTCATTGGCTCTCTCTCCACAGGGCCCTCTCTTCCACCCAGGTCTGTATGATGATAACACCCCCTGGGGACCGGTCCCAAACAGCCCCTCACTCTACCCCTCACCCACTCCAGTTTGTGCTTTAACATGTAATCTCTGGCTTTACACTTGCTTTCCCCCCCCCCCACTATTATTTTTTAATCTCTCTCTCTCTCTCTCTCTCTCTCTCTCTCTCTCTCTCTCTCTCTCTCTCTCTCTCCTGTGTCTGTGTGTCTGTGTGTCTGTGTGCACGCACATGAGTGCAGGTGCCTGCAGAGACCAGAAGAGGGCGCTGGATCCCCTGGAGCTGGAGTTATAGGCAGTCCTGAGCCACCTGGTTTGGATGCTGGGAACTGGACTCAGCTGTTGTTTTTGAGGTGCTGGGCATGGTCATCAGGACTGGTGTGGGCAAGAGGGGGGCTGGCCTCTCCCACCCTACTCCATTGGGCTGGGCCTGCTGCTTGAAGCTCACCAACTGGCTCTGGTTCTCTTCTCGCTTTCTCCTGGGGCTTGTGCCCCTCAAGCCCTCAGAGCAGGCCTGGGGCTTCCAAGGCCTACTTTGTCACCAACAGTCTTCAGTGACAGACAGTCCCTTTGTTCATCCAGCACCCCTAGTCATCTACACCTGATCTACCCATTCTTGGGGAGCCCCAGAGTCCTCCCCGGTGTCTCTCTCACCCCTGTCCCAGTGCCCCCAGTTGGTTTGGAGGCCACTCCTTCTCACAGCTAAAATGATGCAAGAATGCCTCCAAGGCCATGTGTGGGCAGGAACTATCCTTGAGCGGGTCTGGGACCACACAAACCTGCCATGTGTGGCCTTTTGGTGCCTCAGTTTCCCCTCCATGCTGAGTATAGAAGTGTGGAAGTTTCTAAGTCCCTGATGCTACAGGAAGGTCCTACTGTTCTTGGTGACTGGCCCATAGTAGGTCCCCAGGGGAGGAGTAGGCTGTTTTGGGCTCAAAGGAGCCATAAGCCCGACTACACGTTGGCCCCATCTCTAGGAGTGAGCTGAGATCCCCACAGGCCCCGGCTGAGTCCAGAAGTGGTTCTGCTGGTCTACCAGAGCCCTCTTAGGCCTTAGAGTCTGTGCCACCTGGTGCTCTGCAGTTGGACTCCTGGTGGCCCTGAGTGTGTCCATCTTTGAAGATTAAAGCCCAAGCCTGGGGCCTAGACCAGCAGACGGTCAAGAAACGGCAGTATGAAATACAGTATGAAATACAGTATGAAATACAGTATGAAATACAGTGGGTCCTTAATAAAGGCCCGCCTGGAACACAGCAGGCACTCAGTGAATGCACCTGGGGCAGGACCTGAGGTAAGCTACAAAGCTTGTTCGTGACCTCTGACCCAGGGCCCGGGACTGCAACAGAGCTGGGTGAGCGGCCTACCCACTTCTCCTTTCACTTGCCACCCTGCCTCCCCTTATCAGCAGAGTCACACCCTTACTGCCCTGGGTGACAGTGGCTTCGCTTTCTTATCCCTGTCTCTGGGAAGCCTGATAAGGAGGCAACCTTTACCCCCTCCCCCTCCCACTCACTGGCATAAGGGCTTCTGCAGTTCTGTGACCCTGTGGCCAAGCCAAGGAGAGGAAATGCCAAGGTCAGGCTTGCTCCTGGACACCCTGAGGCTCCAGGGAACAGGTGGCCAAAGGGCCTGTTCTGGCAAGGTGCAGTCCTGGCTCTGAACTTGCTGGGTCTCCATCTTGGCACCAGGACACTAAGCCAGGTTGGTCAGAGGCACAGGCTGGCCTCACTCAGCTCCCCCAGTTTGGCCTCCCTACCCGAGGTCCTGTGGGATAGAGCCTTGTTACAGTGTATGCACCATGGCCCCCCAAAGGGAAGAATACGAAGACAGAAAAGCAAAGGATGGAATTTATCCCAACCCGCTGCACAGTCAGCTCTGAAGACACCACGCTCAATGAAACAAGCCAGACACAGAGACAGGCCTGTGGGATGGGTATGCTGCCTCATGTCTGCAAAACAACACTCAGAATGGTCACAGGTTCAAGGCCAGCCTGGGCTACACAGCCTGGGTTATGGGGTGAAAACTTGTCTCAGAAAATTAAAACTAGGGCTGGGCCGTAGCTCAGTCGGCAGACTGCTTGCCTAGCACGAAGGACACTCTGGCTTCCATCCCTAGCGTGGGAAAAAAAAAATCACGTAAGGTGGTACGTGACTGTCATCCTAGTACAGGGAGGTGGAGGCAGAGGAAGTTCAAGGTCATCCTTGTTGACATGCGTGTTAATAGTAAGTCTGAGGCCAGCTTGGCCTATGAGAAACCACGTCTCAACAACCAAAACAAAACAAAGAATCCTCAGCCCAGGAAACGTTGGGAAACAGAGGTTGCCGGTAGAGGGGCTCCGCCAGCCTTGTGTCCTAGCTAGGACCTCCCCTAAACGGCTAAACTCCCAGTTGAGCCCCAAGGCAGCGTGTGACAACAGAACGACTTCCTAAATTACAGCGATTACAGCCTTCTCTGTCTCTTATCTAGAGCCTCCACTAATTTGCTAACCTCAGAAGCCCCCTCCCCTCTCAAGCCTATGTCCACCATATCCCAGCTTTAACAGGTTGAGTGCCCTGTGTTACCAAAGGAGCTGGTAATTACTTCAAATCTATCTCCCCGAGTCTCTCTATTCAACGGGAAAAGAACCATTATTCATCAGTGAGGTGATGATATCTCCCATGGTTCCAGAGCTGTGAGGAACACAGAGCCAAGGTGCAGACTACATTATCATGTCCGCACAGACCTTCCTTCCGCAGGGCAAGTTAAACACTACCTGCCACTGGCTGCTGTCTCTTCGTCCCCTCTAGCCACATCCCACACCAAGGCAAGCACTATTGTTGGAACATGTCATTCAACCAGAATCACAGTCTGCAGCCCAAGTTCTAGTCCATGGTGGGGCTGTTTATGCCACCATTATCCTTTTCCTGTCTTAGGTCCAGCACCTGGCCCCTCCCTGAACCCATTGTCTTGGGACTCAGGGCCATCCGGTCTGTCTTAGGGGAGGACAAGGGAGCCCCCCACCCCGTTTCCTCAGACTCCAAGTCCCTTGGTCAAATAAACATAACCACACAAAAGACATTCAGGCCAGGCCCGGAGCCATGAGGGGTAGGAGAGGCCAGAAGGGCTGGCTGGGGGCCCAGGTCACAGAGCATTGTCTGAGAGGCCACGGGAGCCATCCCTGGTCTTTGAAATGCAGAGCCACCCCAAACCTGTCCATTAGCAGAGGCCAGGCTGGGGCACCTGCCTGCCCACGGATGAGGCCCTCCAGGAGGGTACCTTCTTTGCTCCCCTCCTGACCCCTTATGTACATGATGCCACATCCTCCGTGGGGCCTCTCATGTCCCTTGTGCACATTCTCCCACAGAAGTCAGGCCTACCACAAATGAAAACCAACTGCTGCCCCACAGGACATCCCCACACCCTTCACCCAGCTCCCTGCTACCACCACCAGCTGCCCTTCCAGCCCCAGGAGTCTCAGTTGGGACCATGTGAAAAGTTTCTGCACCCTGATAAGCCTCTCCGCTGATGCAGCAATCCAAATCAGACCAAATCAAACGGAATTAGAAAAAGCCCTAGTTTAAAGGGTAAAGCATTCCTAGGTGGTTCTCTGCGCCCCCAAGAGAGGCAACAGGGACAAAAGACCGAAAAACCACGTGTCTGTTTTCTGGGGTGCAGTTTAAATACCCTGTGGGAGTGGTCTTGAGCATCTCTGGGGGAGGAGCTGTGTTTGGCGGGACTTTCTGAGGGGCAGGGTCTGGGCAGAGAGGTGGGGCTTCCCCTAGAACACCATGAATGTCATAATGGCAGATGGAGTAGTGTTCCCTTCACTGTTCCCGAGGATAGACCATGGAATCATGATCACGGCGGCCTCAGGGTCCCTGTTCTGTGCTTCCTAGGCACCCAGAGAGGCTTAATGATGCCCCCACTTGTTCCCTGTGCCTACTGCTCTACCATGGCCTCCTAGTACCCTCTTCCCAACAGGCATCCACCCTGAGGTCCTCCACTGGGGCCTGACCCAGTCAGACTATGAGTAGAAAACATGGAAACAGAATACATGGTTACCCTAGGAGCAGATGAGCGTGCTTAACCAGCAGCAACTTGGGCCCAAACCGCTCAGCCAGGCATCGAGGGAAGAGAGGACCCCAGGACACAGGGTGTATCATGCCCTCTAGGTTAGGGAAAATGGGGGAGGGGGGGCAGAGTGCCCCAGGATGAGCCTTTGGGCTGAGGTGAGACTTTGCAGTGGAGGGGGGGGGGTGACACCTTGTACCCAGAACTGGACCCTTCCCAGCTCCACTCAGGGCTCCACTGCCATTGGACCCTCTCAAAAAGGCAGTCAGCCAGGCCTGATAGTGCACACCTTTAATCCCAGCACTTGAGAGACAGAGGGAAGTGGATCTCTGTGAATTCAGAGATGTGTAGCTTTGTCTACACAGTGAGTTCTCAGACAGACAGGGCTATGTAGAGACCCTCTCTCAAAAAGCAAACCAAACCCAACGAAAACAAAAAGGGGAGTCACTCTGGGGCTGCGATCATCCCCTCCATGTTGCATCTACACGCTATGCTGGCTGCTTTAGGAGACTTCAGAAGGGAACTTTCTATTTGAGTCTCAGATGTCACTGAGCACACCTATCCCTGGGGTCCTCAGTGGGCTACAGTCCTGGGTGGTGGCGGTGGGGCAGTACATAGGGGTGTGCCACCCATAACTGGGTGCTGGTGGAGTTTCTGCCAGGGCTTGACTTCCCCAGGGAAAATCTCAGAGGAAAAATGGCCCTCTCCACTGCTCTGGGCTACGCCGCCCCTCCTGCCGGCTCAGCTACAAATCCTCCTGCGATGGCCTCTTTCCGACATTCCCAAAGCCCCCTCCGCCCCAGATGGCGCGTGCACTGGGCTCTGATAAGACGGCCTCTCTGGAGCAGATCCATTCACGCCCTTGCTCCCGCGGCCTCCGGCTCTCATAATTCCTTTCTGATCTTACCCAGGGCACCCAGGCAGGCTGTGAGGCAGGCAGGATAATCCATTTTAGAGATTGATCAATATCGCTAGGAGCCTTTTAAATGGTTCCACAGGCTTCAAGGAGCCAGGGCAGATGGTTGAGCTGGAAACCAAGGAGCCAGGGGGTGACGGGAGAGGGCAGGTGCTGCCAATGCGGGTTTCCAGACAGCCCTCTCATTTCCAACTTGGAGTGCGGGTTCCAATCAGGGCAGGGAGGCTGGGTACATGCAGGCCGGTTGTGCACCGCACAAAGGGCAAGGCAGAGAGGACCAGCAGGCAGGTGTGTGGCTGACTCACCACATGCCCCAGCCATACCTGGGCACCCACAGAAAGCTCTACTCTTAATTTGCATCAAGGAGTCCTATAGGACAACACTGGTTCCGCTCTAAGGGACAGAGGTGGGCCTGGTCGCCAGTTACCTGGCTCTGGCTTCCTCTCCTGCCAAATATACAGGTTCTAGACACCTTGTCCTGTCTCTACCCCCCACCCAGCTTACAGTCCCATCACAGACCTAGCCACAAACAGCCTCCCCACCCCCACCTCCCCACCCCCGCTCCAGCCATTGCATAGGAAACCATGCTCAGCAGCTCAGGAGCAGAGGCCAGGAGGGCCAGAGATTCCCAGGTGAGCTGGGGGTGCTATCTGTCCCCAGGTAGCTGGGGCCACTTGGCTCCTATACTATTCCCAAGGGGAATGTAGAGCCAGTGGCCAGCACTTCAGTGGGAAGGTAGGAACTCAGGTTTAAGTGTGAGGGGAAAGGACTAGTCGTGTCCCCTCCCCCCCTCCCCCCCCAGACAGGGTTTCTCTGTGTAGCTTTGGTGCCTGTCCTGGAACTCACTCTGTAGACCAGGCTGGCCTTGAACTCACAGAGATCCACCTGGCTCTGCCTCCCTTGTGCTGGGATTAAAGGCGTGCGCCACCACCGCCCGGCTGAAGGACTAGGTTTTAAAAATATTAGTACTCTTCTTACAAAATAGGACCCTGTGCTGAGGTCAAGGAAAACACAGCTGTTGATCACAGTGAGGTCCCTGCCTGCTGCCCAGCTGCCCTGGTGGCCTTCACCACACACAGTTCCTCATTGCTTTGCAGAGACCCCCCCCCCCCCCCCACACACACACGGCAGGCAGGGTCCCTTTCCACTTACACCTGCCCACACTCCACAGCCCTCGAAACATTTCCAGGTTGAAGGTGCGCTTCATGGCCCCTGCTTCCCTGGCGCATCGCCACAACCTCCTCCTGACACCCACGCCCCCTGCAGCCCGTTCTCAGTACAGCAGCCTGAGGAAGCCTGCTGGTGCCTCTCAGCCCACAATTCTCAATGGTTCCCACTCAGGGTGAGTGACAGGTGGGTCCCCAGTGATTCTCTCTTCCACCTGCAGGTCCCCTGTCCCCGGGCCTTTGTAACGGCTCTTCCTCTGCCTGTGGCGCCTCATCCCCAGCCGTGTCCACAACCTTAGCGTTTCAGACACTAACAAGATGCCTAGATGGGACTGCCACCCACGGGATATCCCGTCACCCTGGTCTTCTGCTGGGCTCTGCTTAAGAGTCTTTCCTGACCGCCGCAAAGGAACAACAGCTCTGCCCTGAAACCCCATCATCCTTCACCCCCTTTTACCCCATCCCAGAGTCTCCACATCAACCCACTCGCCTGTCTCTCTGTGTGCCTCCCGAGGCAGGCCACCTGCCTCTGTTCAGCCTGGAGCAGTACCCGGGGCTGACCTCCATGCCTGTGGGTGCCTGGCCTGCCACTCCTAAGTTCTTCGCCGCTGCCCACCTCTCTGGCACAATCCCGGCCCTTCCTCTGCGTAAGTGCCTCTCACCCATGCTCTTCCTGGACGTCAGTTTCCTCCATGCCTAGCGGGCAAACCCTAACCCATCCACCGAAACCTGGGATGAGAGCCTGTTCAAAGCAGCGCTCCTTTACTCCCTTCGCTTCCGATGCAGTGGCCCCCCTCTTCCAACCTTCGCACCCATACATGTTTGCCGTCCTTCACGCCATCTATTTCACTTTCATTTTTTGTCATATTTACTTAGTATTGGGGGTGGGGAACAGGGGGCGCACGTCACCGTGCATGCCACAGCGTGAGGACCAAAAAGAGTCAGTTCTCTCATTCCGTGACGTGAGTTCTGGAGATCAAATCCAGGCCCTCCGCCTTGGCAGCAAGCAACTTTATCTGGCCAGCCGCCATCTTGCTGGCCTCTATGGCCATCTCTGTGGGCAGTTTATATCACTCTCCTCTAGATGTCTTGTATGTGGGGTTTACAGCTAACCCCCGTCCTCAGAGGAACTGTCCCCTGTCCCCTGCAGAAGGCCTCTGTACCCCTCCTAAGTGACCACTGCCTCCTCTGCAGGCTGGTGCCATCTCTGGGCCTGTGACCCTCATCCTGGGCCCAACACCTGCTACTTTGGCCCATCTGTAGCTCTAGGCAGGTTGCTCCTTCATGGTGGTGTACAATCAGTCTTCATAACGCTCTGCTTGAAGGGTGTGCACACAGGTGAGGGGGGGAGTCCCTGGAACAGGCAAGGAGAGCAGCTGAAGGGCCCACCAAGCTCCCAGGGATGTCCCAGGGGCCACTGGACCAGCCCCTCCTCTGGACCACCTGGGTGTCACAGGGGATGCAGGAGGTGGCCTCTGGAGGCAGAGAGGGGCTGCTCCCAAACCCCACCCTTTGGGCAGTATTTCTGTAACTCCATTCCGGTACCTCCACTGTGAACTTAATTTACCATCCACACCACAGCTACTAAAACAGATGAACTCACTGCACATTGACAAGTCTTAACTCATCCTGGAAAAAAAGACATCAACAACACCTAGCAACAAATGGTGGCCTTTCTGAGCTAATGGTGGGGACAGGTTAAAGCTAACTACCAGAGCTGTGGAGATAAAACAGTGGCTAGGAGCATCATGCACTGCTCTTGCAGAGGATCAGAGGTCAGTTCCTAGCACTCACATGGCAGCTCACAATCACCCGAAACTCCAGTTCCAGAGGCTCTGGCACCCTCTTCTGGCCTCTGTGGGCACTGCACTCACATGTATATACCCCCATCCCCCTCCACACACACATACATACAATTTTTAAAAAATTTAAAATCTTAAAAAAAATCTAGTTGCCATCTCTGGTCTCTACAAGGAGATAATCCTCTTAATCTGTCCTTGAAGTCGGCAGGGTTCCTTCTTTCCCTGGCTGGCAAGGTCCCAGGTGAAGGACACTGTCCTGTCAGTGGCTCCCCACGAACACCCTACCTGTGGGGTTCCCTGCTGCTTCTGCACCATCCCACCTCCTCACTCCCAGGCTCTTCCCAGAAGCCTCTGACCTCAGGACACTTCACCCTGACTCCAGAGGTCCTGGCTACTTGATGCAGTATGTTGGGCCCCTTCTGTCACATCTGCAGCCACCAAGGGCTGGGGCCCAGCCTGGGTTCCCATGTCTCTCTGTAGACCCTGTCCTTCATCTGCCACATGGGATCAGGATACAGGCTCGCCCCAGAGGCCCAGACCTAGCATGTAGTAAATGCAGCTGCATCAGGAAGGCTTCTCATAGGGTGCTGGGCACAGGGGGGTTACAGAGAGATCTTATCAGGGTGTCATAATCAGAGCATTGGCAGCCCAGTGCCCACAGGCTATGGAGGGAGACCGAGGCTCAAACAGCTCTATACAGCTCAGCCTGGTGCTGTCACCCTGGAGCCAGGACATCAGGAGCACTAAGAGGAGAATCTACATGTGCTCCCTGGGTCAGGGAAGTCCAGCCCATCCATCCCCTATACTGGCATCCAGGATGGAGGTAGGAGGTTGGAGCTGTACCCAGGCTCAGCCATGGGCAGACTGATTAAGGCTACCTTCACTCAGCTAGGTCTGAGTGCAGGTACTAACATTTGAGGCTTCCAGCAGGCCTGCAGATGTAAGGGCTGTTTCTACACCTGCTTCAGAGAAAGAAACTGCAGACCAGAGAGGTTCAGTAGCTTGACTAGGGTCAGCAAGCATCTGTGGAAACAAGATGTCAATCAAAACACTGTGAGAACCAAGAGCCCAGTGTAGGCCTGGCTCACTGGGATGGGAACCTGTACTCTGGGCTCTGTATGTAATACTGGCTGGTCCCTACCCTGACAAAGTCTGCCAACCCATCGTGCACCAGGATTAAGGATCAGTGGACAAGGAGGACGAGTCTGGACTACCTGGCACCCACAGCCCTTGGCAACCTCAGATCTTCAGACAGCTTTCCTATAAGCCCATATTCCTGAGGAGGTGTCACCCTGGGTCTGCTGACTCTCTGAAGTTAAGGTTCATGGTCAGGAGAAGGGAAAGAAACTTGTATCTTCAAAGGAGAGGATGTCGATCATACTGGGATAGAGATGTGGCAATAGAGTTGACTATGGTAGGGGGGTCCAATGCCTGTCACCAGGAGTTTCCTGGACTCCAGGACTTACCAAGTCCCTCAGAGCCCAGCCTCTGTTTCTGTGTATGAGGCGGGGGTTGGAGGATGCTTGGGGGTAGTGGTTGACAGTGATGCAACCCAGAGGTGGCTTGCAGCAGAGACTATAGGAAGTGGTGGCGACCCCCAGGGGATCCGGGTCTGCTGAGGATGGGGTTTGGGCCCTCATGAGCATATCTTCCCACTGTGAGTCACTAGCGGCCCTTCCACAGGTGGTATGGGGCTTTGGGAGGGCTTGGGAGATCTGAGCGGGCCAGTACTGTGAGGAGACTAGCTGTCTCACTCACTCTCCCTGGGCTGTGCTATTCTGACCCCTCTGGGGAGCTGAGCACCCTCAGCCTTAATGGTTTGGAGCAGGCTCCCAGGCTGGAATGTGGACAGGTCCAAGTAGCATGTGCCTGTGGTACCAAGTCTCCCAAGGGGTGGAAAAGGTCTTCAACAGGTGCCCACATGCCCTGAGTATGTGCCCTAATTCCTCCTTAGCCTACAAACGTCTGCTGTGACACAGGCTACAGAGCAGGGCACTTTCCCAGGCCTGGTGTGCTCACCATCATGACTACCACACATCAGTGTTGGTTCCAAGAGTCTCGAATGCCATTCACCTCTCATCTTGAGCTACAGGAGCAGCTGGATGAGCAGACAGCCCGGAGGAGGCAGAGGACCTTTCCCAGAGACACACAGCCAGCAGGAGGCACCAGCAGCCAGGATCCCAGACTTCACCTCATGGCTGACTTCTAAGGGGGAAAGCCAAGCAAATGTCCTACCGACCAGCTCTGGGGAGGCGGGGGAATACATAGCTTCTCATCCTCCAGAACCAGCAGGCTCCAACCGGGAATGTTAATTCAGAGAAGAGCAGCGGGTCCCTCAGTATAGGTGGGGGATACAGGACCCAAACTAGACACCTAGGGGTCTGAGACCCAGTGTCACCCTCCACCCAGGGCCCTCCTGAACTACCAGGAAGCCAAGTCTGTCCCTTACCCCTCCTTGTCTCAGGTTGTGATGGACGCTGGGCAGGTGTGGGAGCCTTCCCTGGGGAACTCTCAGGTTCCTGCAGGGGCCAGGGAGCCTGCCAGGGTTACCCCCTGAACCTACAGCTCAGAGGACCCTCCCCCACTGTTTCCTGGGAATTGCATCATCTGCAGCTGCTGGGTTGGGGGCGGGAGGCAGCCTGGGCTCCCTTAATCAGTCCCCAGGGCTTTGCTACTGCTCCCAACCCAAAGGCCATTTCATCACTCAACAACGTGGCTGCCTTCGAGAGGACCCGCGCTGCACCTGGCACTCATTTCCACGCCACGGGCAAAGCTACTGGGAGACACGGAACTCACAGTAGCTGCCCTGTTCCCCGGTGGCTGGTAGGGGCTCAGTTGTCCCAACTGCAGGATGGGCACATGCCTCTTGTGAGTCACCCACCATGCAAAGCGATGCAGAGGGTGCTCGGCATGGCCCAGAGCTGAAGGGGCCGGCCGTGTGGCGGACTCATCCAACAGCCAGTGATGCAATGTGGGATGTAACATGGCCAAGGTGTGTGACACCATCTTGTTCTGACCACAGCTCTGGGGTGGGGTGCAAGGGTGCAGGAGCAAATGAGTAGGGTCCATAGAGAAGTGGCTCCCTGGTATGTCCCACACCTAACAGGGTCTGTGGTGGGGGCGGGGGAGGTGAGGTGCTGCTGAGGCTCTGAGGCTGGGGTGAACAAGGGTGATCCCATAAGTCCTTGCAGTTCCCACGTCCAAGGCCTGATGCAAGCCGTTCTATTGTCAGCAGGGAAATCGAGGCCAAGAGACTGGCTCTGGCCTGCCTTTCCAAATGTCCTCCTCACCCCGTGGACCTCTGGGAATTCCTAGGCTGTAGCAAGAGGGCAGAGGCAGGGCCTTCCCAGCCACCTCGGCTGGCCCGAACTGTCAAGGCATGCGAGCGCTGCCCGGTCTCCTTGGCACACTCAGTTGCTGCGATCTTGGTGCTGCCAGGGCCTCATTAGCACAAGATCTTAAAACAGCTATGTGGAAACCCTGTGCGACCCCCTGGGCTGAGTGCCAGCAGGCTTCACATTGTACTAAGTGGGAAAGCCGACAGAGAAGCCGGCCAAGCAGTCCCTGCCCCCCACGGTCCTCCTTCCTGACTCAAGTGGGGATAAAACCATCCCTCCTCCCCCTGCCAATGGGAGCAGCGAGCAGGGAAGCGAACGAAACAGGATCCAGCAGACAGGAATGGGACTTCAGAGATCCCTGGAAGAACAGACTGAAGTTCAGAGCATTCCCCACTAAGCAGAGATCTGATAAGGCTGGCCTGGGACCCAGGCCTCTAGACACCATAGGCTTAGCCTGGGGCAGGATTCTCACCAGGGAGGAGGGGACCCAGGGTGTCAGGAAGGCCGGGCCATGGGGAAGCTGCATTAGCTCCAGGTCCTCAAGAGGGTATGGAGTAAGGCGTACACACAGGTGTGGGTCTCTTTCCAGCTTTGTTTTCGGTTTTGAGACAAGGTCTCTGGGCAGCCCTCGCTATTCCGGAACTGGGTACACTGGGCTGGCCACGCACTCAGAGAAATCTTCCCTCCTCTTCTAAGTGCTGGGATTAAAGCCATGTGCACCATGCCCGGTTCCTTCGGGCTTAAGTATACATTGAGACAGAAAACAAGTCCCCAGGCCAGTGTCCTTTGCCCTCTGCCCTGCCTTGGGACCCCGACAGCACCCCTGGACAACAGCCAGTGGGTCAGTAACTGCTGGGCAGGTCTTCTGAGGCTGTACTGAACCCAGAGGTCTCTCGGACAAACTGGCCCTCTGGGTATAAGACTGGCCAACCTTAGCCCAGGCCTTCTGGCCCTGAACAAAGCCCAACTCAGCCAGTGTCTTCCAGGCTCCCTCTGGAAGGGCTGACCAGACATCCAGGGCCTGTTGGCATCTGACTCCCACCATGCCCGGATCCTGCAGGAAGCAAACACCCTCCTTGCCCAGAGAGGGCTCCCTTAGGTGCCCACAAAACCTTTTCCTCTTCTTGACGTGGCAACAGAATTGTGGTGTGGGGGCGGAGCTCTCGACCTCCTGACAGGCAGGAAGTTAAAAGAGGAGTAGGCCCAGGACAGTTCTTCAGGGGAAGTATGAATCCTCTGCTCCTTGGGATGCCTGAGCCTGCTGCACACTCTGCTGAGGTCTGACTTTCTGCAGCAAGTCAGACTGTAGTATCAGGGGAAAGAACATTTGAGAGGCCATGAAGTCTGGGGGCGCGGAGCCTCAGCTTGGAAGAGGTTTGGTAATGAGGCCCAGAGGCTATGTGTCCCTACCTATCATAAAAGGCCATCCTAAGGGGAAAAGGCCAGACCTTGCAGGCAGACAGCTTGCTCCAGACACATTATCTGGCTGTGCTGTAACTCAGTTGGTAGAGCATTGCCAACCATGCACAAAAGCCCCAGGTGCCCTGAATCCCAGCACTCAGCAAGTTCCAGGCCAACCTAGGCTACAGTAAATGCTGTCTTTAAAAAAAGAAAAAAAATCTACTTTGGACTCTCCACTCATACTGCCAGGCTCCCTCTACCATGAACATCTAACCTTCTGCATTATTAACAATGAACTTGGGTGGAAACCACCCTGTCTAGGGTATTTTGTTACAAGCTACTGGAATAGTGTCCAGACCACCCTTTTGCTGTAGAAGGTCCAGGGGCATACAGGAGCCTTGCCATGTGCAGAGGATGTGAGAGAAGTACCACATCCTAAACACATGCCCTGGCATCCCACACACCGGCTTTGGGAATAATGAAGACACAGCCCCTGAATCGTGACTGACTGATGATGATGTGATGACGTCACAGCTGGAGATGTGTGTAGAATGCTCAGAACCCACAGGGTCCTGGGTACCCAATACAAACCCACAGAGGCCCCAGTGTCCCAGGAAGTGACTGGTGAAGAAGGGCACCAGAGGCAGGAAACAGAAACACAGAAGGACTGGAACCCTGAGCCCGAGGAAGGGCACAGCTCTGGGGTTCTCCCAACTTCGTGTAGACCCAGGTGTAGAGAGGAAATAAAACAGGTCATACTAGGGCTGGGAATGTAGCCCAGGTGGTAGCGGATTTGCCTGGCTTGCAAGAAGTCCTGGGTTCTATCCCAGCGTCACACAAACCAGTATGGTGGTGCACTTGTGACCCCGATACCCCAAAAGTAGATGCAGCCAGATCAGGAGTTCAAGGGCATCTTTGGCTACATAATGAGGTTTTTTTTGTTTTGTTTTTGAGACAGCGTATTACTGAATGGTCTAGAACTTACTCTGTAGACCAGGCTGGCTTTGAACTCAGAGACCTACCTGCCTCTGACTCCCCAGTGCTGGGATTAAAGGTGTGCGCCACCATGCCCACCTGACAAATCCTTTTTATGCCACATGTTTATACCTCAACCCATTCCCACACAGTACGTACACATCCGGGGCTTTGCTATGCATGTGTACGCGGGCAGCGTCTTCCCGAACCCCCCCCCCCCCCCCCCGAGCAATGTAAGATCAGACACATTCAGCTTTAAGACCAACCATCTTTCATTCTTGTACAAGACACAGCTCTGTGGTGCTCTACATTCCTTTTTTTAACATAAAGTAAACTGAATGGTGGGGGGCAGTGTGTGGTTGAAGACAGAGCTGGGGCTGGAGGCTGAACAGGTTTACGCTGCCTGAGCCTTGACTCCCAGCTGTGTGACCTTAGCAGAGCTCCATCCTTCTTGGTACTTGGATCTCTGGTGTAACACACTGTGATGGGCACCTCCCGGCCTCACAGGTAATGAGATGACTCCGCCGCACACAGCAGTACCCTGGCCACACGGTTCCCTCTCCTGCCTCCCACACTCGAGGATCCTTGCACTCAAAGAAAGCTGACTCTCTCAGTCACCGCCAGGCCCTTCTGCTCCATGGCCCACTTGGGACCTAGAGGCAAAGATTCCCAGGTTGCTGGAACGGCGGCCATCCTGGGCAGGCCCTGCAGGAGGAGATAACCCAGCTGGCAGCGCACTGTGCTGGGCTGCAGCACACACATCTGTTAGAGCATTCAGGCCGGGGAGGCTTGTCCCTAGTGCGTCCTGGGGACAGTGGCGGAAAGTGTGGGGAGGCAGGGCCCTTGACAAAGACAGGTCCTCTGCGAGCGGAGATAAAGCTGGGGGCACAGGGCACTGAATCAGTTGTCGAGCGCTGCTCCACATGCCAAAGAGGGCACAGTGGCCTCTCCGGTCACAGGCTCCTATTGGCTGTGATTCACCCAGGAGCCAAGCTTTATCTCGCTCACATTATTGAGGCCACGAGGCAGACACTTGCTGCAGCCCGCGAGACTCCCTCAGAAAATATTAATATGTAAATGTCACTCTCCGAAGACCAGAAATGAAATGAAATGACCGCTGGAGGAGGCTCCGCCGGGGAGATAAAAAGGAGAAAGGAAAGGCTGCGTGCCGCCTGGCCTGGGGCGGGCTGTGGATCAGCAAAGGGGGCAGGCGGGACCCGGTGGGGAGGGGTTGGGGGACACACACCAATTTTCAATGGCTTCGGCATCAGCCTGGAGAGCCTGTGGAAGCTTTCAGGCTGAGGCTGCAGCATCAGAATGAATGCAGCATCCCCTGAGGGCTTCCCAGAGTTCTTGGGACTCAAGGCTCATTTTGTTCCCGCTGTCCCTCCTGTCCACTTCAGAGACAGGGGGTAGAGGCTCGGAGAGACGTGGGGCCAGGCCCTGGCATGCGGGCTTAGGGTTTTTTCCTTCTTTACCCTAGAAGAGGGTCTGTTCTTTTTTTTCAGACTCTCCCTTCCCTCTCATCCTGCTTGTCTCCAGCCCTGAGGGCACTACAGTGGGAGGTAGGGAGCCAGAAGGGGGACAGGTAATGAACATGGCCTGCTACCCCAAGTTCCCTTTCCAACCTGGACCCTGGAAGGACCTGGGCCTGAATCAGCACTATCCCCTGTCTGTCCTGCCTGCATGCCGCTGGGAAAGACACCCACATATGGTCAGGGTCCCCAGCACAGGCTGGTCACTCTCCAGCTGCAGGGTTCGAGGCCCCACTGAGGAGAGGTGAGAAAGTGACTCTTCTCCTATGTGCTGAGATGCAGAAATGGCCTCACCCCCAGGTGGCAGTGTGTCCCCCACCTGCCCACGGAGAACTCTGTACAGCCAGCCTGGCTGCAGGGCACCTGAAGAGGGAAGATGCATGTGGAACCGGCCTGCTCAGGTGCCATGCCTCCTCCCTCTCACTCTGGGAAACAGGCATGGGCCTTGTCCAGCCTTGGCTGCCATTCTGGGTTTCCTCAGAGCCCTGTCTTTTCCTGTCAGCCACTACTAAACCACATCAGCAGATAGTCAGTGAGGCCCAGGCCCCTCAGCTCCGGGGAACCCAGTGCTTCACCTTTGTATCGTGTTGGGCTGCCACTGAGTCCCGGATGCTAGGCCTATACCAGGAGAGGTGGGGCTCCAGGGGGCTGAAGGGATTCCTGCTGGACCTGTGGTCCCTGCCCCCTGGGCACCATCCAAGGCTGAGGGCAAGCTCCAGGGACCAGATGGGGCAGAAGTATACAGCTCTGAACACGGAAGGAAGGTCTAACTTCAGGAAGCTGGGGCACCAGGGAGAGCATTCCATATTCACAGAAGTAACAGTAAGGTACCCAAGAAGAAAGATGACTCTGGATTCCCCAGACAGTTTGCACACATGACCCCCCCCCCCATACACACACCACACAAACGCATGTGCAAGCTCATACCAGAGACACGTGAAACACACATATACACAACCTGGCAAGCCTCTGACCCCTCAGCCCTGGATTCCACTTCCCTGGATCCCTTCAGCGTGCAGGGAGCCTAGAAAGAGTATTTTGGAAGCAGGGCAGTCCCAGCACCAGGAGGTTGTAACACCCCTAGACACCAGGAAGAGGAGGAGGGGCTTTGCCACGGGCCAAGACTGTCCAACTCCCTGGGCCTCGACCCTGATCACATCCTCACAGGGGCGGGGGCATCTCAGCCTGAGAACTCGCCATACACAGCCACAGCTTCGGGCACCAGGGCCCTTCCTGGGAACAATGCACCAGCCCCGCAGTATGAAGGGAGCTGGCAGGAGTCCAGGGGGCCGTGCCAAGCCTCCAGAGGATTCAGGCTCCATGCTAGCCGAGGGTGGGCCAGGGGCTGCAAAGCCAAGCCTGCTAGGCCCTCAGGACTGGCTGTCTTCTTTGCCAAGAAGCTGCCTAGGAGCTGGAGAGCAGGGAGCGTACTCAGGGCAGAACCCCAAGGGCACAGGGGAAGGGTGGGGCTCCCTCGGAAGGAGGCTGCAGTGTGGGTTGTTTCCAGGGAAGCCCTGGCCTGAGTGGTGGCCTGGGTGTATCTTTGACCTCTTTTTCTGGAGCTCAGTTGGAGGGGGAGCAGGGAGATGGGGAAGGGAGTCGGGGAGAGGAGGAGAGGCCAGTGGGGCTCTGCCAGCCCCTTACCTCTAAACCGAGACCATTTCCCTTCTCCAACCATAGCTCTCCAGGGCTCCCAGACATCCTAGCAGCATCCTAGAACCCATTTGGGACCTGGAGGACCTTTGGTTTATTTTAGAATAAACAACCCCTAGTCCCACCTGCACTGGTTCTCAAAGCAGGGTACCCACACAGCAGCAGAGGTATAGAGTCTCAGGCCGGACCCAAGTCCTACCCTCTGGGGAGCCCAGGTTTCTGTACATGGGTTCCCAGGGGACTCTGATGCTCAGTGGAGCCTGGCTCAGGACAGCTTGGGGCACAGACTGGGGCCTCCCAGAGGGCCTGTTCTCAGGAGAAAGAATGCAAGGTCCTAAGTCCTTCAGAGGTGGGATAGACTCAGGAGACAGCGCAGTGAGAGGATCTACTACCGGTATTTGGGGTACACAGGAGCACCTCACAAAACCCACAGCAACAGAGACAGCCTATGTTTCTAAGTGCCCTCTGGTGACAGCCCCGTATCATAATGACTTTGGGAACACTGGACACAGAGAGGCTGAGTGAGTGACCCATGATGGCAGCCACTGAGCTGGGGGGAAAGGGACTCTGGCAGGCTGCAGGCAGGGCCCAGGGTCTCAGTGGCCATATCCATGAAGGGGAGGCAGAAGCAAGACACCAAGGCAATGGGAGATTGTATGGCACAGGGAGCATACTGAGCCACGGCAATGAACTACCCTAGAGGGCACCGGGGGGTGGTGGTGTTTAGAGGCTTCCAGAAGGCTCCATGGTGGTGTCTAGGACAAAGGCCAGGGGGGACACGAGAAGGCACCATGGGTGCAGGTGGCCCTCTGGGTCATGACCAGCCCAACTATTTACACAATTCATAAAGCCAGTTGGAGAGAATAGGGCTCTCAGAACCTCTCAGTTCTTGACCCTGGCTCGGGTCCACAGTTAAATGGGTTCTGCCCCCCCCCATCCCCAGTGATGTAAGTGGTTTGATATTAGAGGGGACTCTAATGTGCGTGGTGTGAGAGACCCTTCATTTATTACAGGCCTGTAATTGATGTTTACATAAAGCAGCTCTCACAGCTACTCAAAGTAGGAGGTGAAATACAATCCATCAGCTTCGCCTCCAAAGGAAGAGAAAACACCATATATGCAAAACTACAGAAAGCTACCTGGGGAGGGGCTGGTGGGTACCTTGGCTCTCACTCTGTAGCCCAAACTGGCCTAGAACTCACTATGTAGCCTAGGCTGGCCTCAGACTTGAGCAATCCTCCTGCCTCTGCTGGAATTGTTAAGTGTGGGTCACCATGCCCAGCTTCCCAGCTGAGCACTCTAAAACTTGAGGTTCCAACCATGTAAATATAAACAATGCCTGGGTCCAGTTGAGCTGTCAGGTGTGGGTCCCTCAGAGAAGCCAGGGCTCACAGATTGACTCTGATTCCTTTAGGGAAACTCTCATGGCTACCACACCTGTGTGAGTTAGGTCCAGGATGCTTTGCAGGGCTTCAAGGATGCCTGTCCTCTGAGCCGAGTTTAACTATCTGCAGGGTGAAGGTTCCCACGCCTAGCCCTGGTTCCCTCTCTCCTTCTCTCCCCTCCTCTCCTTCCTGAAAACTGTATCCACTTCATCCGAGTAAGCCGCCATCCACCGAACTAGCAAAGAGCCCCATCCCACAGCGAGAACCCCTGATAGCTTTCGTTAATAGTGAAGGCTACAGAAAGAGAGGCAGAGGGGGAGTGCCGAGGCCTTGCAGCTTCCTGAGCACATATGGACACAGGTGGGTAAGTGTCTTCAGACTTCACAGCAATGGCTTTAGAAGACAGAATGCATCCCTTGTGGTGGAGCCAGCACTTGGAAGGGTAGCACTGGGGATTTTAGTGGCCATGTGGCTCTGATCTCTGCCTTCTGTGTCCCACAACAGCCTCACCCCCATATAAGAACAGGCATGATGGTATTTAAGTCCACCTGGATACCCAGGTTGCTCTCACCTCAAAATCCTTAACGGAGTCATTTGGGAAAGCCCTTTGTCCAAATAAGGCCATATGTACACACCTTAGGAGCCACATTCCAAGCTGGTCCTGCTTCTGCATCCAGCCCAGATAACCTCAGAGCCCACACCCTCTCCCACCGGTTTGTCATCTCTCTTGGTCCAGGCCCTGCTCTGACCATGATATACAGTCATAAAGGAACGCAGAGCAGGCCCCGTCTTTGTGGAGTGTCCACATGTGCAGAAAACCTAGGGGGACTCAGGGGTGCTCAGGTTTGGTGGGGATGGCAGCTTCCTTTAAAGTTTACTATTGTATGTGTGGTCACATACATGCCACGGCACCCATGTGGAGGTCAGAGGACAACTTTCAGGAGTCATTTCTCTTCTTCTACCTTTACATGGGTTCCAGGAGTCAAGCTCAGGTCATCAGGCTCACAGGGCCAGCACCTTTACCTGCTGAACCATCCTTCTGAGACTTACATGCTGTTTGAGACTAGGTCTCACGTACCCAAGGCTGGTCCTAAACTCCTGGGTGCTGGGACTACAGATGTGCACCATCTGAAGCAGCCAAGTGCCTGCATGTGTGTGGAGGGAGGCATTCCAGGCAAAGGAAAGGTAAGTGCAAAGGCCCTGTGGTCAGGGCACAGTGTGTTCAGGAAGGGGGAGGGACTGAAAGATGAGGGGAGGAGCTTTATAGTTCTTTCACTTTCACTTGGGTAGGGTGAGAGGCCCTGGCCATCTGTGTACCACCTCCCTCCAAGGCTGCACTCACTACAGTGTTTTGTTCTTCCAAAAACAACCTATCCCCTGCTGAGGTGAAGCCCAGGACAAGTCTGTTGTTCTATACAGCTGTGAGCAGAAAGCCAGGTCTCCAGCCTGGGGGAGTGTGCTGGGGAGTGAGTTCACGAACACATTCATATACACTTGGGGACACACACACACACACACACACACACACACACACGCACACACGCATGCTCGCACACACACACACACACACACACACACACACACACACACACACACTGGGGCTCTGGTTCCCAGCAGGGTGTGTGTGTGTGTGTGTGTGTGTGTGTGTGTATGTGTGTGTGTCTGCTACCATGCCACCTCCATTAAGGATTTATCAGCCCAGAGGGAAGAAGTGTTTAGCTCTGGGCCTCCCGCGGTGGGGTCCCCAGCAGCAGCAAAACTTTGCTTCTGGGAATAAAATGGAAATTCAGTCTCTGGGGTACAATGAAAAGTCAGCTCATAAAGTGTTCTCCTTTGGAAAGGCCAAGCAGGCCCGATAATGGGGAAACAGGGGGCGGCAGGGACACCCTGGGGCTTGGAGCAGGCACAGGATGGCAGTAGAGCAAGCTGGGTCCCCCGCCCCCCAGGCCCCACCTGCTCAGCTCTGCCCAGCCTAATAAACCCTCTCTCTTCAGAGTCACATTCAATGTGGTCCCAACAGAGAGTCATACGTCACCAAATCCGGCAAAAATTTGTACTAAATTGAATCAATCCATCTTGGAAATGGCTCTTGTCAGGTTCTGTCAGAGAACTGTCTGCAGGGGATGGAGGGATCAGGAGGGGCCATCAGGACGTGAGGACTGGGGGGATGTGGGAGCTCTCACTTCTGGAAACTTACAGGGCTGTGGCAGCATCTGGTGGAGTGGGAGGAAGGGGCTTGGGGAGTACTGTGGTAGGACAGGAGGGCAGACCAGGGTCTCACGAACAGTGGACTGCTACCTATCTGCTCCCCGAGAGCATCCTGGAACCTTTTATTCAACCCCCCCCAATCATTAAGTGTCCACTGTACACTGGGTAAGCCGATGGCAGAAGAGGACCAGCCGAGCGGAACACAGACCTAGGAATCCGTAGAGAAGCGCTTCTCCAAGTCCTCGGCAGGAGGAACCGCTTCCACCGACCCCGCAGGCATGCTGCTTTCTGGCCTGGCCCAGCCTCTTGCCTTTGAACATGCCTGTGCTCACACTAGGAGCACCTTCTCATCTCCGAGGGGCCCAAGCCACCACGCCTTTCACGTCCTGTCTCTCCCCTGTCCCCCCTGCCTTTGCTCCTGCCACCCCAGTCCCTACAGCCATCCAGGTGCTGCTGATCACATGCGTGCACTACTCCACACACTCCAAGTGGCACACACTTTGGGGACCTGGACCTGGACATGCAGACTCATGTCTGCCCAGGGTTGAGGCATAATGTAGGACACACAGACCCCTGAAGGTCAAGGTCAAGCTCCCTTGGTCTAGATTTGAGATAAAGCACTGGGTTCCTGCCAGTTCCTTCAGCATACAAACCAAGCCTCTCAGAGGGCACCTGCCCTTTCTGCCTGTGTTCTAAGAGCTACTACTGAGCACCTGCCAAGGGACACAGGCTGGTTGGCGCCATCCTGAAGCCCACCTAGGGCAAATGAGAGACCAGCAGAGCCTGTCAAGACTTAGCCCTCACAGGCAGCCCCCCTGGTGACTCTCTACAAAGCCCCAATAGCTTTAGTGCTCCCGGGAGGTCCTAGCTCCTCCGTGTTCTTGGATCCCCCACTGCCGAGACAGGAAGTTCTAAGAGCCAGTCATTGTGGAGGCCACCTGCCCTAATGAACACTAACTACAGGGCTGGAGATTTCTTGGCTGGTGACCAGGGGCTAGAGGGAGCTCCTGGGCAGCTGCCCCCGTTACATTCCTGCTGAGTAGCATCTGTCACGAACCACTGAAAATTGCAAGTGAGGGCTGGAGAGACAGTCAATAAAGTACATGCCTTTTGAGCACAAAGACACGAGTTTGATAACTAAGCTGTGGGGGTGGTGGTGGCGCACACCTTTGGTCCCAACACTTGGGAGGCAGAGGCAGGTGGATCTCTGTGAGTTCCAGGCCAGCCTGATCTACAGAGTGAGTTCCAGGACAGCCAAGGCTACCCAGAGAAATCCTGTCTCGAAAAATAAAACACACACACACACACACACACACACACACACACACACACACACACGCACACAAGTTTGATAACAAAATAAAATAAAAAGTTATATAACAAAATCTGGGTGTGGTTGTATACCCTTGCCCTGGTGCTGGGAAGGTGGACACAGGCCTGGAGCTTGTTGACCCTACTTGGTATTCTCAGCCCCAGTAGAAGTCAGTGTCTAAAAAACAAGGTAGATGATACCTAAGAAATGACACCTGAGGTGAATCTCTGGCCTCTACGTGTACACACGTATACACATGCACACCGACATGCATGCACTTTCACACATGCACACACACATATACAAGCACACAACTGAAAAGGCTGCTTGTTAGATGCGTGTGTTCTCGAAACGTACATGTTGAAGTTCTGGCCCTGAGAGTGGGCCAGCACATGGAGCCAGTCCCAACATGGTGCAAAGACTACAGTGTGACGCGGTCATATGGGTGCCCCTGTTCCTATCTTCCTGATAAGGCTATCAGCACTCATGGGAGGAGGGCAGAGCAGAGGGAACAGCCCAGCTTGCACTCTGACCTTGGACTGAGGCCTCTAGAAGGTTGAGCAAGCAAGGTTTCTGTCATTTAACAGGTTTTGGGGTTCTGTAGAGCCCTAGCAAGCTGACAAAGCAGCTAGCTGCTGGCCAGAAAGGAGTGATCTGGGGATTTAAGTGGGGTTCCAGCCTCACCATCTGCCCACTCACAAGGGACCCAGCAGCCTGCTGGGGTGGCAGCCCTGTGGGGCTGTTCATCTCCACCTTATCACACCCTGGATTCCATTTCTAAACTGGACAAGAAACATGCAGAGGGCCAAGGACAGAGGTCTACAGGGATGTATTAGCAGGCACAGGAAGACAAAAGCAATCTTGCCTGACACAAATATAGATGAATTCATGTGGAGGAAACCCACAGACTGGCAAATTAAAACGCGGTTCAGGCTGGCGAGTGCCGAGGACGCCGGCTGATGGATCTTCCTGACCAGACATCCAAACCAACCTGATACGTTACCACAATACACTGTCAAAGCCACGGCTCCCACATGCTGCCTCTGGGCAACTCCAACCTGTCCCACGTGTCCACCTGCAGGGGCTGAGGAAAGAGAAGTGCCAGCCTGCCATGGCCACAGGGACTGTGAACCCATAGGAGATGAGGGCAGTGCGCACATCTGGATTGTGGCTGGGAAGGAGGAGGTGGCTGCAGCTCAGGGCACTTCCGTGAATGGTTAAGTTGGGGGGACAGGATGGAGTTTATGCAGATACAGGATGTCATCATATGCATCCCTCATGAAGCTGATGTCCGGGAGAGTGAGGATATGCCTGGCTGTGAACATGTCTATTAGCAAATGGCAAGAACACATATTCAACAGGTGGATGAATGGATTGGTGGGTGGGTATGTAGATGAGTAGATGGACAGGTGGGTGGGTGGCTAGATGGGTGGATGAACAGGCAGATGGATGGATAAATAAACCAATGAAGAACAGCGCCTGGCACCTGCTAATAAATGTCAGCCATTGCCATTATCACTGTGTTCCCACCCCTCCCCAGGTTGAAACAACTTTAACGGTGCTCTTTTTTTTTTTTTTTTTTTTTTTTTTCCCAGAGCTGAGGACCGAACCCAGGGCCTTGTGCTTGCTAGGCAAGCGCTCTACCACTGAACTAAATCTCCAACCCCGACAGTGCTCCATCTTTACCTACAAAACAAAGCCAACCACTTGGAATGGTTTTCTAAGCAGGCTTTCTGCTTAGGCCACCCACTTATCTTATCCTTTTAGCTCTAAAACTTACCTCCCCCATCAGGAGGCCCTTCCAGAGGTCTCCAGATCCCTCATAGGCACTGCCCTCTCAGATCCTCTGGGCTGTCCCATCGTCCTTTTGTCTGGATTAACCCTTCTCTCCTTCTAATGGGGATCTTTCCGGTCCCTCAGGCTGAGCACACGCTCCTGTGTGCTGCCCCTGCCCTCCATGACTCATGGACCAGACTGTACCATCCCATCCAGCAGCCATACCTGGGTATTTACATTTACATCCCTGGAATGAAAAGAAAAGGATACAGGTTCTGGT